>NW_009647735.1:6193656-6199599 GCF_000708025.1 Charadrius vociferus | reverse complement strand
AAACACATCTACCCAGTTCCCCTATGTGCTTTCTTTCCCCCCAATCTTTCTCATCTGTCCACAAACCAAAATATCAACGATTTGTTTGACTCTAATCCAAAGGGTCTACATGTATAAAACATATCAGTAGCTTTTGGGGATTTTAAGCCTCCCCAGTAGCTGTCAGCTTTCGGCAGCTGTGGTGAGCAGAAGGGGAGTTCAGTTTACTGGGAAAGAAACCAATTCTCTACTGTTCCTACACGGCCACACAAATGCACAAGCACCTTTGCCGCCCTGCAGGTAGATCGAGGCGAGATGCAGAGGTAAAACAGCTTAATGGTGCCTGCAAAGATGGGACAGGAGGAAAGGGAGGGCGAAGGAAAACCTGCCAGATTGTGCTGAAGACACAAGATGTCTCTTGGCAAGTACTAGGTAGAAACCTGAAGGACTAGGAGATGGTTACCACCCTCTCCCTGCCAGGATGGAGACCCAGGTGCTCCAGAAGAGGAGCTGCCAGCAGGGAATCTGCTGGAGGAGCATCAAAAGCACCTCTCCGCAGGGATGTTTTCCACCTGGACTCTTGGGCACCAAGGCTGGAGCATACGGGGACGCGGAGTCACGGGAAGCGGAGGCTGCTCGGATACAGCACGCTCAGACGCGGGGAACCTGAGCCAAGGGAACTCGTGCTCCTTTCTGCCCATTTATCTCCCTGCCTTTCTCTAATTACAGCTCCTCTGTCCGGAGCTATTGCATCTCAGTTCTGGAATGGCAGTTTTGGTGATTTCAGAGAAATTAAAGCAACTGATACAGAATCTGGACATTTACTCCAAGTACAGCAAGAAGTACTAGGCTGCACCGTATCAAATTAGGATCAGTTTTACCCCTCTAGGAAAGACTTCACAAATAACCGAAAGACCTGCGAGTATCAATTTTTGAACTCAAGTAGGCTATAAAGTATTTAATTTGCCTGAAAATATGGAGGCTTTGACCATCTCTTGTTCTATCAAAGCAAGATGCAAAGCCTTGGATCTATTCAGTTGCACCCTGGTCATCCACAATAACATGTTTTTATGAACAGAGCAGACATTAGGTGAGACACTCTTGTTCTGCATCAACCTCAAAAGGCTACTGTGTTACATGTGACCCTGAAAGAATAAATTTAAAAAAATAAATAAATAAATCAAGGAAAAAAAAAAAAAGCAGAGCTTAAGCAGAGATACAGATGAGCTTCCCAATAACCCTTCCTGTAATCTATTTACACAGTTCCTGCAGAGACTCCTTGGATGGACAACTGTTTTATTTCCACAGTGCTTTATACTTCAAGGTCTAGCCACTTACCCGAGCAACGAAACATTTTTAAGCAGATAAAATCAGAAGAGATCAGACATCCTCAGGGGGAGGATTCCAGATGAAAAGCGTGTTAGTGACAGATTTTGTACTATATTAGCCAAAAAGTGAGAAGCAGTTGTGGATGCTGCATTTAAAGCTGGCTGTTATTAATTACCTCACTGAAATAAGTCATATTCAAATCCATCTACAACATGACTGGTGACAAAACTGGGGAATGTAGCAATAGGACGAGGGGTAACGGTTCTAAAATGGAAGAGGGAAGATTTAGATTAGATATTAGGAAAAATTCTCCCCTGTGAGGGCAGTGAGCCCCTGGGGCAGGTTGCCCCGAGAAGCTGTGGCTGCCCCATCCCTGGAGGTGCTCAAGGCCAGGTTGGACGGGGCTTGGAGCAACCTGGGCTGGGGGGAGGTGGCCCTGCCCAGGGCAGGGGGTGGAACTCGATGGTCTTTAAGGTCCCTTCCAACCCAAACCTTTCTGTGATTCTATGAAAACCTGAAAAGGATGACATCTGACTTAGATGATACTCATCCTGCTAATAAATACAAATATTCTCCCTTCATAAAGATGGCAGACTTTTTTTTTTTAAGAAGGCAAATGACTATGAAAATCAGGTGAGCTACAGGTCACACACTGTATTAGTCAGAAATCAGCAGCCTGCAAAGGTGCTGAGCATCCTTAACGCATTTTGCACTGCAAAAGTATTCAGTGCTTCCACCAAAACGAGCCCCGCAGCCAATTAAGAATTACTGATTACAAGATGGCGATCTAAAACACAACTGCTGCTACACATGGAACAATTCTTCCTTTTTCACACTAAGCATTTTACCACCTACAGTAACACCCATCGGGCTCAGCTGCATCCCCTGTCCCTTGTGAAGCAGCAGCTTTGCCCACAAGTGAGAACCCCACGTGTTTTGTCATGACGGGCAGGAACAAGAGGCAGATGACCACGTCGCTGGTCCCTCCCACCTCCTTTCAAAAGTAAAATAGAAAGTGTGTAAGGTTTTATCCTGTCCATATTCGGCAAGGTCCAATATTGCCCCAGCTGGTGGAAGGCCACCCTGTGACATCCCAGGGATGCCAAGGGGGACAACAGCACAGACTCAACTGCTATGTTTCATCTCTGACAGATTCACGGAGGCCACGACTGGGACCAAGGTACCAGAGTCGTGAGAAAGCGATGCAGTTTCCCCACCACCGCCCCTGGACTTCCAGGAACAAAACCCTGACTACAGGTCAGCAAACAAGCCAAGCCTCCAGAGGAACCCCTCCTGTTTCATTAAAACACTTTTCATTTTGACTTAACCCTGTCAGAAAGCTTCTAGCCGGCTCAAACGCTTAATGCACTTTGCCTCTGAAGCAGCAAACAGGTCGGATATTCCCTATTAGAAGACAACCTGAACGCAGGCGCAGCTCATCTCTGCTGCCTATTCGAGACTCCTCTTCACTCATCTGACTCGTCTATTCAGGAGCTACAGCAGCAGGTTACACTCTAGCCAAGAGCTCGTTCTGATGTTCAAATCCAGTTAAAATGAATTATTAAACTGCTGAAATAAAATTAAGTAAAAGTTATACAGCAATATTTCTTGCTGGCCCTACAGGCTGCGCTCTGTCTTACATTATACAAGCCCATAAAATATTTAAAGTGACCATGTCTACACAATTACACATAATTCAGTTGAGAGGAATATACTGCTAAACGACATAAATCATGCTGGCGTTTGTGTCTATGCAGGACTAATATTAAATATAATTAAAATACTTTATTTTTTTTTTTCCTGAGAGAAATTATACTAGGCTGACTGCATTTGAACAACAGTGATTGCTAAATACAGTTGTTTCCCAGGCACCCTATACAGACTGCAAATATAAGGGCAAGACCTGGAGCAAGCACTTGGCCATGAAGGAGTATATCTTACTCGAAAGCCGTGTTATAGCCCAAACACGCTGCGGGGCAGTGCGAGCACGCCGGCGTGCGCCATCAAAACTGAAGCAGTTTGAAGCCTCTGCATCTAAGTCCTCCGAGGAGCTCAATCCAGACAATGTACTCAGAGACACGGATAGCTTTGATTTCACTACGGACCACATCAAACAGGCATATTGACTTGAAAACACGGGAAGTCAACAGCAACATTTCAAAGATTTCTATTTTTTATGTGACAGCAAAGCACGGGCCATGAGGTCTCTTCTTCCGCAACACCCCCCCCTTTCTAGGGCACCGCCTTCTCCATCAAACTAAGCGTGAGATCAAAACGTGGCCAATACAACTCGTGTAACACACAGTTCTTCGTGATGAGAGCAGGACGTGCGGGATTATCAGTTGATGACAAGAACAGCTGTCGGTGAAAGTAACTCCAATTCTCTGTGTGATCTTAGTTTTACTCGCGAGTCCGCAGTCCTTGCAAGATCGAGCCTAGCGGCTGCGCTTTGTGTACAGCCAGTTAAGAGACACAAGTCCAACACATGCTGTTTGAGAAGCAGAGCATTATGAAAATCCAGAAAGCAATACCACTTTCAACTCCCACTAAGAACGCGTGAACACACACAAGACAGTTGTTCCCTGAGATCATGTGAGAGACTGATTCAAATTACTAGTGAAATGCTGGAGCTAAGCTTTTTTTTTTTTCACATCCTCTTACAATTATTTTCCCAGCCGTTATTCCTTAGGTGTATACCAGTAGTGTAATATTTCTTATCCCACAGTTCCATTATTCTACCTTTAGTAGCAAGGCTCTGCTCTCTCAAGAGACTCATAAAGCCTCCTATATTGTACCAAAACACAAGGTAAATATTCTATTACTATAGAAATTGAAGTGTTGCTTTGTTACTTTTTTATGCTATACCATAATATTCTAAATCCTGTGGTTTTCTATTACCCTATTCTCCTTTGGCCCATCCAAAAGCGCATCGCCTATACTATACACATGGAAATAGAAGAACAGGTTAGAAATGGAGCAGACATTACTCAAAAGACTCACCCATACGCGCAGACACCCCCATCACCATCACATGTCGTCTCAGCAATCCTTTGTCTCCTCAAAACCGCAGTGTCATCCTTAAAGTACCAACTGAGAGAATAAGGTGGCTGCTCATTTCTTCCAACAGCACAAGACCTCTGGTCTCCAGCAAACCCTGCCAGATTTGGAATTCATTTCTTGGGGACAATTTGTTAAGGAGCTGCGGCTGGCAGTCTCCTCCCAAAGAGCCTGAGGTGCCAAGACCAGAGGATTTGGAAGTCGGCGGCTGCTGTTGTGTAACCTGGGAAGATGAGCTCCTGGGGCAGGCACGACACAAACTGTTTAGCCCGGCGCAGGTGAACATCGACACTTTGAGTGCCACCTGCAAAACACTTGATAGCTTAAACAAAGAGTGGTCCGCAGGTGTTACCTGGTCCCTGCATGAAAGGCAGCTTGGCAAGCAAGCGTGTGTGCAAGCTGACACCTCCAGATGGCTTCACAGCAGCCAAAAGCACAGAAGACAGAGCTCCACTCGGGGAGAAATAGCATCCAGCCTTTCTGCACAGGGAGGAAAGCGATCCCGAGGTTATGGAGCTCCTGAACTCCAAAGGGACACCAACTTTGCAACTAAAAACACCAGCACAGCAGACCACGGGAAATAGACTTGGTCCTTCTGGTTGTCCCCTCACCTTATAACATCTTACTCATCACTCAGTTGTACCTCAGTGACCTCCAGCCACCCCAAAGCGGGCAGCAGAAGGCTTACCTAGAGCTAGCAGACACCAGGCTCCATGTGAGACAATTAACCGGTCTCCTCAGTGCCTCAGCAACGCTTTGTGCTCTCCCATCACGGATACAAAGCCCAAAAGGCACCAAGGGGCATCAGCAGCATCTTTACTAATTCCTCCCAGAATTCTGTACACAGGTTAAGCAAAGAGCAAGACAGCAAAACCCCACTGCCGTGTAGGTCAGGGAAGAGCTGCGTGTTCTGAATTTTTCTGTATCGCTGCCCTGTTTTAAATAACCTCAGGGGGCTCTGCTCTATTATGCTAAAGGAAGTATTTTCCTTTCTGTTCAGATTCTGTCACATTCGACACCACCGTCATCAGTCACGGTGATTTTTCATGGACTAACCAGGCTGAGAAAACAAGTAACATGTTATTTCTTACACACAGCTTTTTCCAAAGGGTTTCTTCACCCAGGGTACGACGTGGCAGACCCTGTGCTGCCCTCCTTGCCGGCAAATACAACCGCGTGCTGCAATCTCATATTCCACCCTTTGCTTTGCCCCACGAGGGGCAGCTGCTGCACACCGGCTCTGCTGGAAAGGCGGGTGGCTGCAGTGCTCCAGCATCCATCATGTTAGGGGAAGCCACAACAGTCAAAAATAAAGAAGAAAAAAAAAAAAGTTGCCCAGATAGAGCACTGTACTTGGCATAGCATCATTAACACCGTTTCAAACCCAACCCCCTCGTGCCCCAAGCTAGGGTTGTTTTGGTAGATGAAGTCCGTGAGAATTTGAGCTTTATTCCCAGCAAAACTCCAGACAGGAGCACAATGTTAAAAATTCCCCATCTAGAGCGTGAAAGTGTCTCAAAGATGTGACACATTACAGACTGTGACTGTAACAAAGGAGAAATGATTTCACAGTTCAGC
>NW_009647735.1:6173949-6193440 GCF_000708025.1 Charadrius vociferus | reverse complement strand
TCCAACCTGGCCTTGAACACCTCCTGGAAATGTGAATCAAGCTGCAGGGAGTAAAGGGGGCAGGAGATGGTGCTCTAAGGAGGAAACAACCGGGATCAACCAGATGAAGAACACAGTAAGGACAAAACCAAAGCTAGGGCCAGCTGGCTTCCCGCTGCCCCGCCAGCTGTGCAAGCCCAGGGTGGAGGCAGCACATCAGAAGAGCAACATCTGCACCCCTGGTGAAGGCCCCAGGGGCTGCACATGGATGTCAGTGAACACAAAGTGAGGTCTACTGAGAACACATTAAAAAAAAGTCCAACAAATACTTAACTCCCGGTAGGTAGCACAGCAAATGTCCACAGGCCGAGCACAACTGTACCTATGTTCTTTGGAAGATCATTGACAACGGGACCCTTGCATTCTCCTCTTACGAAAACACAGCTACTTTGTGTGTCTTGAGGACGGGAAACAAAAAGCAAATAAAGACTCACTTTAGCAGATCTTCACCCCTGTGAAGAATTCTCCCTCAGTGGGAGCTCCCTTACTCTTGAGGTAACAGTTCACGTCACAGCACATTTGTGGGACTGGGTCCGAAACGATTCACAGGGGAAGGAAACAAACAGCCCAGGGTGGAAGTGAAGCTCCTCACACAACTTCATTTCATCTCCAGAAGCTGCCATTGTACCTATTTTGCAGAGCAAGGACGGTTCAGCTGCACGCTCACAGGTTGACAGAAGGGTAGGGGACAAGGCAAAACTTTTCAGCACAATCGCCTGTGGAGTTTGTCCTTTGCTTTAGTAAAACGGGAAGGTTATTTATAGAATAAAGTTTCACTTCAAGCCCTGTCAAATACTGTTTTGCTCAGGACGCATCACAAATACAACAGCAAAACCAAAGTGAATTAAAATCAGCTTTTGAACCATCTAAATGCCTGGCAGAATAGAGGACAGGATGAGCAATGATACCCTTTGGAACCAATACGAGGTGAACAGAATTTTAATCCTTCTCTTTAGAGGTTATCTTCCATTTTGATTATTTTAGGAAAAAGTTGACATATCTGACTGTAAGGCATAGACGACTCGGGCAGCGATGGCATTTACAGCTTACAAACCAAAAACGGCGGTTTGCATCATCAGCCAGGTCACATCCATGATTCCTACACCAGTACACTGCTCAAGTAAACTTCCAAGTACAGTCCCACCCTCACTCTGTCCAAGGAGTCTTTGCATTGCACTTAAGTGTTGGAATTAATTTTTCAGTCGTAAAAGATGCAAGGAATGCAAGAGTATGGAAGAAGCAGAAGGAATAATTAGTGAATTTGAGAGAACTTCTGAAAAAAAAAAATAATAATCCACATATGATGACTTTTATTTCTGTGCGTGCCTGCCCAGCCGATGCAGTGACACGGAACGACCAGGCAGCTTTAGTAGCCTGATCAGAAGCAGCTGATCATCCCAGTAGCAACATATGTATAATATACTGTAGTGCCTGGCAGCAGTATAGTTCAAGTATTTCATTGAGAGCTACATAAATAAAAATTCAAACACAGCCCTCAAGCTCGGTTAACACCAATATGAGCAGAACAAGGAGACAAAAGTGTTTCTTTTACATGGATTCTTAGGGCTGCTCCAAGTTACGCCACACAGCAGTTACTCAAGCTGGCACCTCCATCAGGAATCAGAGCAGAAGGCATGACCGGAAGGACAATTTCTGGAAACGGAAGAGAAATTTTAAATATCTCCACAGCAGAATCTGCAGGTCTTCTCAAATAAAAGATTCGGGGGAGCGAGGGAGAATACCCATGATTTTCCTGAAGGCAAACAAAATTCTAAACTTTTCAGCTGGGACAATTTCCTCAAATTTTACCAGTCAGGGAAGGGAATCAAGTAAATTATTTCCCGCTCCGTCAGAATACTCTGGCACAGCCCTAAGACATTTTGGGTTGAATCAAGTCACGCTGTCCCACATCGCTTCCTTACTGCTGTCGGTGTGCTACTGAAGGCAGCAAGTCCAAGGCAGCACCGTTCCCCCGGCGCTCCAGCTGTCACAGCGCGCCCTGACCAAACCGCAGGGATTGACCCGGCTCCAGAGCATTACAGACACCACGTAGGGGCCGTACAACTCCAAGCCCTCCTCTGGGCACAGCTTCATCTCCTGAGCTGCAGCAAAGAAACAAATATGCCACAGTAGGAAAGATTTTAACAGCAAACTGATTTGTAAGAATACTGCTGCTCATCCCACGTACTGAAGCAAAACACTTCCAGAATTGTTAAGATTTTAATTTTTAATTTTTTTTAAATAAAAATGGCTACAATAAACATTATAAACGTCAACATAACCTCACAGAACCTTTGTTTTCCACAGAAAATCATTTCATCTTCCTTACAGTTGTGTCCTCAGCTAGCTTTTGGGTGATGGGAAGGCTCGGGTACATTACCAACCCAAGGAGCAGGAGAAACAGATGCTGCGTGACCTTTCTTGAAGTAGGAATTGCTCAATAGCTGCCTCAACCTAGACCTCAAGGTCCAGTCTTTTCATTCCAAACCTTAGTTCTTAATTTAGGATGGGGAGGAAAAAAAAAAAAACAAAACAGCCAAAATGCCAGAGTTTTCCACCTGATGGAGATCCTGAATTCAGACAATTGCTTTCCCCAGAGCGTGGCAGAAGAGGGATTTCTCAAACCAGCCCACAATATTAGCCCCTGACTGCCGGGGACTTGTACATGACAATCAGCTGTCACGGAAAACATGAGAAAGTAAATTCCAGATAAGAGGTTAATCACAGAGTTAATCCTATTTGTAGGCTCACTGGAGTCCCCGCAAGCAGTTCTACGGAAAAGGCTTTTGACTGATGGACCCAAAAGTTACCTCACAGTTCATTGCAAACCTTACTAGTTCACGATATTTTCTTAGAGACTTCTACAGAAATTTTTTGAACATGTTTTCGTTTCTTATGTTTCACCAGAAAAGGTAAATTCTAGCTATACATCTTCCAACCAAAACAGGTAGAAAGAAAATCCTCCATTTTATTCTCTTCTTAGTTTTATTTTGCTCTGTTATGCAGAGTTCAAAAAGGAACACAATTAAAAATTTACTCTTCAGAACCAAGTCTTCACCTTTTTTCTCCACAGATCCGGTGGGGGGAGGCGGGTGTGAGGAGCAGAAGAGGCTTTGACCGCTTGGCAACAACCACAACCATCCGTGCACTACCGACGCTGTTTTCATCCCAACCCCAAAACGCAGCGCTCCCCCAGCTGCTAGCGAGGGAGTCAAGCCCAACCCAGCTGAAACCATGACAGGGGAAAAAAAAAAAATAAGAAAAAAGAAAAAAAGACTTCCTATCACATAAATAATGAAAAAGATGCTCAAAGACTGAAAATTTCACACACAGCTTTTGAAGTTATTTTTTACTTCTTTAGATTTTGTTGCATGCTCTACCTGCTGGGGTTTTTTCCCCCTTGGTAGCTTGACAAGTTTTTTTTAAAAAAAAAAAAAAAAAAAAAAAAAAAAGATTTTTTGAAGGCTGAGAAGACGACAAATTCAAGAAGTTTTCACTGATCTGGTCCAAACAGAAGAAATACTCTTTTCATTGAGTATGCAAACTGCAACCCTTTGAACAAAAGGCACTTGACTCACACGATGCCAAATCTTTTCGCGGCCGAGAGCTTACATGGCGCAGGCTCCATCCACAGTAACACAAGTGTAATAGGGGAGAAAAATAAATAAATAAATATATTTAAACCAATCTCCTTTGGCCACTTAGAAATTATCTTTTTACCATTTAGGCATGAAGTGTGGTGTTTTGCTGTAGTGTTTCTCCATGCCAGCCCACGCCTGGGTGCAAGCGCTCCCAGCATCAGTCCCCATCCAGCTCGCTTCCTCAGCCCCAAAATGATTACAAAACAAAAGTAGATCTCCGGAAAACTATTCAACTGTAATCTCCATAGACATTTCCAGCATCAACCAGCCACAAGGCAAAAGACTGACCTTTCTCCTTAGCTTACCTTCACTCGGCTTTCCCTTCTACTTGCACCATTCCCCAAACCACCAAAAGCAGGTCAACCCCTTACGAAGTGCTGTGCTTTCCACAACCTGACACAAAAAACCCACGTGTTTGTAACGCTTCAGACAGGCAGCTCCCCCCCAAAGCCGCTCACCGTCATCCCTCACCGCACATTTTTAGGCACGGCGATGCTACCCGCTGCCTCTGCGCGAGGATGGAGCCAAGCAGACCGCAGCCCCGGTCCTTTTGGGGTGCGCTGCAGGTTTTTTGCACAGTCTGCGACAGACGTGGCCAGCGCGAAGTAATGAAACCCAAAGGAAGGGGGGAACCTTGCGGAAAAGGGCTCCGTGAAAACATTCCGTGCTTCACACAGCTTGTGAGAGCGGGAGAGGTCACACTGCAAAGCACTGCTGCTCCGGGCACTGCCTCCACCCCCTTAGTTTTATCTTGGCTTAACCTCCTGGGAAGAACTTGGGAGAACCCAAGGCATCGACCTCCGAATCCCTTGCTATTTTCCCTTTTAAATTAAACACAAATTAACCATGTTACAATAGCCACGAGGCTGCTGAGATGTCCTTCGTGAGGTGGCACTCCACAGCCCCCGCTGGTACCCCGCGCTGACCATGCTCCGAGCGCACCCACAGCCTCAGAACCAGAAAGTGCTCCGAATCAGCCATTGTCACCTTCAGATAAATACACAGGTGTGAAGCAGATGGAACACACAACGGCACACAAAGGCTTTCCTTTTCCTCTGCTTTCTTTAGTCAAAAAGAACACAACCCTAATTCACAAATGTGGACTCTCAGTGTATTTTAGCAGTCTGCCTCTGCGGTCTCCCAGTGTAAAGAACGCGGAAATTAAAGGTTTGAAAACCGTATCTTTTCTAAGCCAAATGGGTTCCTTTAAGTCACTAATAGCTTTGCAGAAAATTCCCCTGTGAAGATGAAGGGGGACGATATGTTGGAAACACTGTTCGGAGCTAATTTACGAGTACTGCATGTGGCCGGGCTGTAGAAACGTTTTCCTCATGATTAAACAGAATTACTGGAAGGCTTATTGTATGCATATGTTGATTAACTTTAATTGCAGAGCTGTTAGGAAACTGGCAGGAAAGAACACAAGAGACCACCGTAACTTCTTGGAAACTCCTCATATTGAGAAAATCCAGGATAAAAACGTAGGGGAGTAAAGTTGGCGTGTGGGATACCCAACTCCTCAGCTTATGCTGCCGTTCTGCTGAGGCACCATTGCCATCACTTCACAGCAGGAGCTTTCCCACTTCCAAACACAAAATGCTCGTGTCTTCTTCATACAGCAGTAACTGTGGCATCTCCAAAGGAAAAAAAAAAAAAAAAAAAGACAATTGGATAACTCACCTAAGAGCCTCCACGAACCAGCAGTTTCATGGGTGGTTTCAAAACCAGGAGAGAGAAAACACTGTGTTTGATGGTGTGGTACATGCCTACATTTGAAGACTATTGATGTGAAGCTGCTATTCACACCAGAGCCTCCCTCAAGCACTCCAGTCTCATGGTTTTTCAGACACCCTGCATAAATCCCAAGTAACGCTTCCCTGTAGCAGTCACAACTGTGAGCACAGCATCTTTTTTCAGCCTCTGATTTACACTACAGCATCACTTTAAAATGTCTTCCACACTTTTGGGATACATGAGAACAAGTTTGCCTTTTTTTTTTTTTTAAATACAGCTATAACAGCACCAAAGACACGGTACATCTGGATAAACACATAGTACACCCCCTCACCCCAAGAGTCCGTAAGACCTGAAACACAAAGGTTTGAAGCATTTATTCTATTACCAGTTAGCGATGCTTGATCACTACATTTTAAGTCAGTCCCAGGAATAATAAGCAGCAATAACAGAAGACACCACAGTCTCTGGCACCTTCATTGTTCGTTTTTTCCTTTATATGTTGGTGCCATCCCATCATCATTACGAAAGCTTGGAGCTCAGTTTATCATTTGGGCGGGTGAACAGCCACACAGGGAGGGATTAATGTGAATTTGAAATGTAATAGCAAATGCAATTTCAAATTGGAGACCTACATCTTCTGCCTTTCTTTCTTTCAAGAAGATTATCGAAAGTGGTTCAGAAGCGCACTTTAGTTTCAACTCATTCCCACAGCCACATCTCTATCCCCTGTGGCTTACGCACCCTCAGAGGGCAAAGGATCAGCTCCCACTGGAAAAGCTTGATCCTGTTTGCACTTAAACACACTTCCTAAACCTTTGACAAGGACACGCAGAACTCTGGAGGAGCATCAGGATTTGCCGGTTTGCTCCCAAACGCATCACTGCAAACCAGTTGAGTGTTTTACCGAACTCTTTTCAGCTTTTCATATCGGTTCTTCGACCTGAGCAAGTTCAGTCTCGGAGAGCCCCAGGCACCACCTCTGCAGCCGTTCACCCTGGAGACACGTGTCTTCCACCAGCACGAGCAACCCAGCCCGTGCCAGAGCCTTCCTCCGCACTCCCGACCCACGGCGATGGAAACAGAGCGCCCTTGGCTGGAAAGGCACAGGACGTGCCACAGAGACACTAATTTATCACAAGTATCTGCCCACTACGTTAGCCGAGCTCTAGAGTGTGGCTATTAACAGGACCCATCAAATTGCTTTAAGGGCCACGAAGCAGACACCTACCTACACAAAGGCAAGCAGAACAGCAAAACAGCCCAACGCAAAACATCTGTCATTCACCAACTCTTCCCCATGCCACAGAGGCACTAAGTTATCACTGTGTTAGAATCGTCCCGTTCCCCAGTGGGAAGCAGCAGCATTCTGATTCTTGCAGATGATGTAAAATTTCTAGGATACAAGGGAGGAAAAGAGCTACTTTGTCTTTTCTGACTCTCAGAGATGAGGAAATGCATCAGACACCCCCTGAGAATCCTCCTGGAGCTCAGGTGGGCTGGAAGGAGGAGGAGGAAGACAGCTACAAACTGCATTGTGTTTTTCCCCACGGTTTTGCTCGGTACAAAGCAAACCAGCATGAATTCAAATTAATCCTTTCAGCCAAATGATGTTTTGAGATAGGTATTCATGAACCTCCCCCTGTTCTTGATGACCCCCCAGGGAATTCGCATTGGTCAAGTTTAAAATTTTACCTGTTTCTGACGTCAGCCGGTGAGCTCCACGAGCTGCTCCTCTGTGCCAGGGGCAGAGATCATCAGCTGCAGCTTCGTGTGACCACAGATCTCCCCATCTTTTACAGAGTTGCCAACAGACCCCTGTACTGCCAAAATCCTACAGCCCTCTGCAAAGGGAATACATCCATCAGGTTCTCTTTCCAGATAGGAAGGAGTGAAGAAACCAGAGATCTTTTCATAACCTGGCTAAGCAACTCAAGTGTTAAACCCAACCCAAACATTCCGATTACCGTGACAGCCTTCACACTGTTCCAAAGGCTTTTCACATTCAGTTCAGGCACTGAACCCACTTACTTCTCCTTTTAACTGCAGGTCTACAGCCCCTTAATCCAGAAAACTCAACAGTTAATTCACGGGACGAGACGTCTGAGCATGCTGATCCAGCTTTCTGCTTTGACAAGAACGCCATTTAAAATTCTGTCGATACCAAAAGTGAAACTTTTAAAGAAAGATGCAATGCATTCAATCCTTCGATTGTCACTGAAATGTCACGCTGAATTCATAAGGGAGGACAACAGCACAATTTACTTTCTCTTTCCTGATTTTAACACCTGAAGTTATAACTCATCAGTAATCACAGGAGTGGGTACCATTTACTGTTGCATCCGAACTGCTGCCCAGAGCAGGCTCCAACAGCAGTAATCACAGAATGGTTTGGGTTGGAAGGAACCTTAAAGACCATCCAGTTCCACCCCCCTGCCCTGGGCAGGGCCACCTCCCCCCAGCCCAGGTTGCTCCAAGCCCCGTCCAACCTGGCCTTGAACACCTCCAGGGATGGGGCAGCCACAGCTTCTCGGGGCAACCTGCCCCAGGGGATCACCGCCCGCACAGGGAAGTATTTCTTCCTTATATCTAATCTAAGTCTCCCCTCTTCTGGTTTGAAGCCATTCCCCCTCGTGCTATCTAATCGTGCTTGGTTCCTTCGAAAGGCCACACTCCTCAGCTCAATTCTGCAACACCTCCTGCTTTCCCACGCTACCAACCGCCGGCACCAAAACCCCTTCGGGTGGCGACAGTGTGAGCCAGACACAGCGGTGCCGGGGCAGGGGTAAGGGCCAGGCAGCACCAGAGCGACCTTCTCCCCAGGAGGGATGGGGCACACTGGCAAATGTGCCGCCGTGGGGGTAAAGAGAGAATTAAATCCGCTCCGGCAGCAGCGGAGTTGAGGACACAGGTACCTGACCACTGTGGCAGACACTGCTGCTGGAAATACTTGCCCACTACCCAATTTCTTGGGGAGAAGAGGACTAAAAAAGCAGGCAGGACCATCGCAGGCTGCTCTGAAGGCAGATGTTTATTCAAGACTGCTTCTGCGTATGTAAACCAGGCACAAAAGAAAAGGCTTTTATTTGGTTAATGCACTAAAAAGTGGATGCTTTTATTATTCAAGATTTTATGATGTTAATCCTGCAAGAATGGCTGGACTGGAGCTATTTATCATCTGGCACTCTATACTTTATTTCCATAGAAGGAAATGAAAAAGGCCAGGAAAGGTCAGCCAATTTGTCTTTTAATGCTCTTTATTGGCTCATTAATGATTAATTCTTTTTAACACTCTACCCTAGATCCTAAATTCACCATGGCTCAATGTAGATGAAAGATTTCAAATCTCCATCTCTCCTGGTTCCCGATCCTATGTAAAAAAAAAAAAGTAAAAAAAAAATCTGACATTTCTCAGCACACTGCTGGGGAAGGAAATCATCCTGCATAGAAAAACATCTTTGGAAGATTAAGTGGTGCAAAAGATGAAAGAAGCAAAAGATCACAACCCAGCCCAGTCCTGAAGTGCCACAAACAGTGAAGGACCCACTCAATAACGATAATAGCTGCCACCACGTAGCCACTGAGACTACAACTTATTTATGCCGGCACTGCGCTACTGCAGTACTGCAGCGTTCAACTGGTTTAGTGATTGAATTCTTCTTTTTGAAGGAACATGGATTTATTTCTTCAGTGTATTATTAAAAGCAGAAAGTATGACTGTTCCGCAACCAGAAATCAAAGAAAAGTCCTAGGAAATGCCACATAACGAGAACATTACTCATTTGAACATTTCCTTTGGATTGAAGGGAGCTGCAGCCCTGATCACGGTGGTCTTTACCAGTCTCACAGCAGTTTAACAACAGTCCTATACGCTATAATACGCGTAAGAATATTCTGCCTACATCCAGTTTCTGCCAGGATTTCAGTTAAATCTCTTCAGTCTTTCCTGAAGCCATGAAGAATCGGGTGAACAGGACAGGAGTGTCTGATCCATCTCCTAGCACGGCTATCGACGCACTATTTGTGGCCAATTCACCTACCCATTTTGCACCTCGCTTCTGTTTACAGGTAAATGACCACCTTCGCAGTGCGCTTTGAGATCTCTGGAGGAAGGATGCCATTTCACTTCAGTGTTTTTACTATTCTGCTTACAGGCCGTTACTAGCTGCTGCAGTTCAAAGCCAAGGTGACTGCATTTCAGTGATCCTGGATGAAAGGCATGATATAAATACCAGTCCTACCGTTAAATTCATTAAGCAGACAGAAATCAAGTCGTAAAATTAACTGGATGAATTAATAGCAGCGTATCATTGAATAATCCTCGTGTGCCAGGTAACACAGTGCTTACCACGGCGCGGGAAGCGGAGCCCCCGTCGTACGCCTCTTTGAGCAATACCACCTGCAGACACGTATTCGTGCCGCGCGTTTTTCGTTCACACAGCTCCAGAGCCAGAGTGCGCCGGGGATTCCGCAAACACGGGATTAGCAGTAACTGGGAGGTAGAGGAGAATCAGCATCGAGGCTGATTTCGAACAGATGAATACATCAGCCCATAACTCGTCTATTCAAATTGCCTGATATGACAGTACTTCTAAAACTGTTTTATACAGGGGATACCAATGAAGATAATCTGCGATTGAAGTCACAGGTGTGTCAGTTTTAAAAAGTCTCCCGGATAACGGGACACAGCCTCTGCTCCACTGCAGCTCACACCTGCAGCGCCATCGGCACCTTCGTCCGGAACGCGTTCAGCGGCCAACGGAGATAAACATCGCTACACGAGGAACTAAAGTGAGAAATACCATCTCCCCAGAACACCACTGCTAACAAGGATGTCTATCAGGAACTCCGGAGGGTGGTCAGGGACCCGACTGAAAAAAGAAACGGGATTATCCTCCCTCCGGTTCGGTGTTAACGGGGACGTGGGCACTGGCAGCCTGCTTTGTCCTGCCAACACCGTGGGAGTTTCAAGAGAAACATTAGTCACCAAGACCGGCAATCCAAGTACTTCCAAGTTCAAAAAAAAATCTATGTTTAAAAAGCGATTTGCAAGAATGATGCAGTGCAATGTAGCATCTTTATGCAGGTGCAAGTATCTCTGCCGCTTTGTAATGATCCTTAATATTTTGCTATTAGTTCTGGATTTTGAAACACAGATCTAAGGCTGCTAGTAAGTTCTCATTAAACAATACCGCAGGCTTAATCAAAGGTCATTACCATCATTACCTATAATTATGCAGTCTGAAACTTTGAATCTTACAGATAAGGCATTCAAAGGGGGAAAAAAAAAAAACCAAACTGTGCCTGCAACAGGCATCTTTTATGAAGATGGCTGGATTTCAACCGCTTGAGATTTGGTGAAGTTAATGTATAGAAATGCTTTTTATTTTGTTTGGAGGTATAGTTTTTCTTTTTATAGTTGCACAAGAAGTGTATGTATGTATATATACATTTGTATATATACAGAATATACTGTATCAAATCACTAACTTTAGACACGTTTCATCAGCATAAATAACCTTATAACATCTCAAATATATGCAGAAGCTTTAGTGAAGACATCTCTGCCTCTAAGTACACTTGACAAAGCTGTAGCTCTACCATTCATCCCAAACAAAAAGAATCATACCATAAACCTGTAAATTTCCACACAATGCAATTAATCCAAGTGATATATTTATCTGAATCATAGAAGCTTTTTTTTTTTCTTAATTCAAAAACCAGGAAAAAAAAAACCACCGAAGAACTTTAGTTCCCTAGATTGACCATTATTTTTGGCCTAAGGACACTGACACCACCACTCTACAGTCTACTCAAAGCTAAAAGCTTGGGTACCACAGCTGGGAAGGGGTTACTCTCAACTTCAAAGTTAATGGAGACCTTTGACGGGATTTAATGCTTGAGGAGTTGGTTGGTCTCTAGCCAGGTGCCTGAATGTCGTTAATTGGAAATTACCTAGTCAGTATTGCTAAAAACACATTTGCCACGACAATGCGGCGAGTAGCCTGCGCTCAGCCACGGCACTGCGGACAGCTTCCCACGGTCATTAGCCATAAGCAAATCTGTGCAAGAAAAAAAAGAACATTGCCAAACTCTTAGTATCTGTCATCACACAGACTATAAACACCATTGGAAATACCTCTAGAGCTTAATAGCCCCCAACAACTCCTCTTTTTTATTCCCTTCCTATTGCCATGTTGTGATTCCCATTGCTATCAAACAGGAAGGGATGGAAACTCCGACCAAAATTGCTGTGTCTAACCAACCCAGTGCTGGTGCAGAGCACCAGAAGGTGCCAGCAGGCACCACGGCGTCTCTGCCTGGGACCTGCCCAGTTCCACCCCACATGGCAGAGGCAGGGCTGCTCCACGCCAGAACTTATGCAGAAAAAGGTCTTTAAAATCTTAGGTAACGCTTTTCTTTCCATTCTCACCACTACACACATGGACTTTCAAGACTGTAGCGTAGCACGCTAAAAACCAAAGCTTTATCAGCACTCAGACATACCAAATACTAAGCTTTATTACTTCTCAAGAACTAGCAGTCATTCATTTCTTTAACTTTATGGATTATAACGAGTTTTTGGGAAGTCTCCTTTGTCTAATAAAGTATGTAGTTCCCTACAGAAGCAGAGAGAGCTTTACACTGTTTTGTTCGCATCTTAAACTTCTCAATCAGTTGAGTGGGGATTTTTTTTGTTGGTTTGTTTTAATGTAATTTTCCTTTCTCGTGGTTGCACAAGAAGTGCATTTAAAGCCCCCCAAGAAGGACATGACATGCTTTCGTGGCTCCCTGTACCTTAGTTTCCCCAACATCTTCACGGCTAGCAGGGATGCCAAGTATTGTACGTTGCTGCATCTACAGGCCAGTTCTGAAGGCACCTTTGGAAGTTTTGGTGTGGTGTTGGCTTTTTTGGTTTGTTTGGGTTATTTGCATTGTTTGGTTGGGTTTTGGTAGGTTTTTTTTTGGTTTTGTGTTTGGCTTTTTTGTTTGTTTGTTTGTTTGTTTTTTTTTAAATAACAGCATTATGTCATTATTTCCCATACAAAAAGGATTTTCAAGAGCATCAATTTCTCTTTTACTAAGCATTACAAGAGCATGAAAGTTTAGCTTTTCCCTGCAAGTTGCTCCACTGAGGCCTCTCTACTTAACAGCTGACAGACTGCCTTGGAGACCTGGAGGACATGAAAATCCTGAAGGACAGATCCCCTCCCCGGGAACGCCACCCTATGAGGTTTTACTGCTGTGCACCGATCACTGCGGGTGCTGTGAAACCCACAAGTTCCCCCGGGAACCTCACAGTCATCGTAATCTGCTCCTCAGCAGCCACTCGCGATGTGAAGCGGGTAAAACACATCCTGGAGTTTCTGTTCACGTTCACCTTTCCACCAAACTTCCCCCCCTCCCAACCTCCCTGTGCCTTCAGCCCCTGGGAACGGCCAACTTCGGGAGCTGCCAGATTGGTTTGGGTGACTGCCGGCACGAGGTGCCCCGGGAAGGCAATGCAGGCAAAGCAAAATCACTCGGAAGGGGTTCAAGTGCCTCAAACTGCACTCCTGCCTGCTCTGCTCCCAATGACACACACACAAGTCCCAAAGGTCCCAGTTACACCATAAAGAAATTAAAAAAAAGTCCGCCCTTTATGTTATTTTAAGCAAGCGCATGGTCCAATTGACTTCAGAGGACCTACTCATGTGCTGAGCTGGACATATGCTTAAATACTTCCCTGAACTAACGCCAGATGCTGCCTTCCCCCTCCCCCCGTGCCCTCCCACATGCCATCGCCAGCCGCTCAGAGCCCGCTCCCACCGGGCACCCCTGCAGCACAGGGACAAGGGCGTCCGCACGGATCACGCTCAGAATCACTGGAAGACCCTGGTCCGAGGGCATCCGCACGGATCACGCTCAGAAACACTGGGAGACCCTGGTCCGAGGGCATCCACACGGATCACGCTCAGAATCACTGGAAGACCCTGGTCCGAGGGCATCCGCAAGGATCACGCTCAGAAACACTGGGAGACCCTGGTCTGAGGGCATCCACACGGATCACGCTCAGAATCACTGGAAGACCCTGGTCTGAGGGCGCACACAGCCCAAAGGATGCTCAAGACCAATCTCGTAGCTACAGCCCCTCCGCATTCCCACGCTAGAAACAACCATCAGGTTCTCTTCTTGTGTTTGCCACACGTGGCATTTCCTCCCATAGCAGCTTCTCCTCTGAAAGCAAACACCTGAACCGCAGTCTGGCACAAAAGCATCTGCTAAAGCCCTTCCCAGTATGTTAGCTCAAGAACCACTCTTTGGGTTAACTCTCACGTGGCTGGAGCGGCGTGAGCACACGTAACGTGCCGGATCAGACCCTGCTCTCACCCCACAGGAACTCGGGAGTAACAACACCCAAATAATCTGGTCCAGAATTCATAATTATGCTACTATATTTCTGCCAGCTACATATAAACATACTCCCCCACCAAAAATTTTTTAAAAAGTAAAACAAAAAAGGCAGTAAAGAGTAAGCTACACAGGCCCCCTGAAGTGCAAAGAGAAACCTATGCCCGCCTGTGTCTGGGTTCATTATCCACTTTCCTTATATATGCTACGGAGCTGAGAAGGCACCCAAGATAAATAGCTTGAAATCACCCGATACCTTCATGTGACCTCCTCTCTGCAATTTGCATTGGCTTCAAGTTTCCAGATGAAGACGTCGGACGAAATAGTGCTAGGATTAATTTTAGCCTCCTCAAGATGACTCGCTGATACCAGAATAAGGCCGTAATACGTGACAGAGCAGAATGTTTTCCCTTGCCAACATAAGCTGTTTCGGGCTTCTCAGGACTGAAATAAAGTGTACAAAAACAGTTCCCGAGCAAAGCAGCTTTGGGAGCAGAGAAAGAATTAAAATAGCATCATTCTTCCCAGTTTGCAACTCGGGATACGCAGCGTGCACCTGCAGGGCAGCCCCACAGCATCTCCTTTAAATGAGACATTCCCTAAAGCTTGTCAAAAGATGGTATAAACAGAGTTTTGGTACATCGATAGGACAAATTTCTCTACTTTTTAACTTCCAAGTTCCTGCAGTAACGCACTAACTGCGGGAAGCTTTAGTACCACATGGAACAAAGGCATTTTTCCAGTGAGGGCCTCACGTCCTTCAGTCCACTACAAGATGCCCTTCAAGAACCACAGAGCACTCCATTTTAGCATATACTCCACAGAAGAGTTTTTACAGCTTTAAGACTGCGTTACCTTGATTTTTCAGAGACGTTTGATGAGAGCAGCTCTGGAGAAAGCAATCGAGCCTTTCTGAATCTCCAGCATACAGAAGGAGAGCCCAGTTCTGCCCTCTCTCACACATCACCAGCCCGCCTGCAGCCCCTCAACGCCTTCACTTGGAGTTATACTCATGCAACTTTCAAAACTGAGCTCACGCTTCAATAATTTCCAGTGGCCTTGTCAGCCAAAATACTACCAGGTGTGTTTGTAAAGAGGGGGTTTTTTTTGTTGGTTTTTTTTTTTTGCACAATAGTCAGAGCAAAACAACATCTACTGTGGTAGCACAGTCATTCCAGCAGTTTAATGAAAAACTGAAGGAGTGAAGTGCGGAGCACCGAGGTCACTGAGACAAGAGATGAGCTGGGCGCGAGGATGTTTTGGGGATATATTGACTTGCAGGTTGTTGGGAAAAAAAAAAATAATAAAATCAAGGCATATTTACTGTGCATACCACAAGACATATTTACAAGCAAACTCAAGGGTATGTACATATTTTTGTCCAGAAAATCCCAGGAAAAAAATATAACAAGACTAAGTAGCACCTGAAAAAAAAACACCAAAAAAACAGTCAATCATGTTCTAATACTTAGATTATTAATAAACTACACTGATTTATTTTGCATGAACTACACCAGAAATGAATTACAGTGGAAGCTAATGCAGATCATGGCTATATTTGTTACATGAACTTTCTCTTGCTGTGGATAACCGCTTGACTCTACCAGGACACAACTGCTGGCTTGTAAATGGACTGCAGGGGATTATTCTTTCAACTACTACGCTCTAATGAGACCTTCCAGAGTCTACACTTTCAACACTTGAAAGAGAACGAAGAGGGATGAAACCTGGGGCAAAAAGGCACAGGAGCAGAAAACCATCCCAGCTCAACACAGCCAGAAGAAAATGCCGTCTCACCAACAGCAGGGTGAACAAAGGAAAAAGGAACCGACGAAAACAGCAGGTGAATTCAAGAGACAAACATGTCGGTGGCCTGGGAAGCCTTGGCATGACGACACCTGACTCGGAAAGCTGTGGAAGAGGAAGCCATGAAGGACAGAGAAAACGCAAGCCCGCCTCATGGGCGGAGAGGAGCAAGACTGCTGGAGAGCATGAAAGCCACCAGGGCACGGTGATGAAAACACTCTCACAACTCAAACCAGCAGAAATCAGTGACTCGGGCATATACTAACAGCAAAGGCAGACAAAGAGCATTGCCCGAAAAACATCATGTTTGGGCTGGTGAGGACCCTGAGGAGAGAGAGGGCTTTCCCGGGGGCAGGCTCGCTCACAAGCTCGTGGCAGCTGGTGCTGTCCGGCGCCGCAGCTCCTCAAGCAGCCCCAAAGGTGCCGTGATGGTATCTCACAACCCTGTTGGTGCCAAAGCCGTGACATTCGACATCATCTCAAGATCACACACCAACAGAAGCGTGGCCAGCAGGTCGAGGGAGGTGATTCTGCACCTCTGCTCCGCCTCTGGTGAGACCCCACCTGGTGTACTGCATCCAGCTCTGGAGCCCTCAGCACAAGAAGGACATGGACCTGCTGGAGCAGGTCCACAGGAGGCCACAAAAATGATCAGAGGGCTGGAGCACTTCTCCTCTGAGAACAGGCTGAGAGAGGTGGCGTTGTTCAGCCTGGAGAAGGGAAGGCACTGGGGAGACCTTAGAGCCCCTTCCAGTGCCTAAAGGGCACCTACAGGAGAGCTGGGGAGGGACTCTTTACAAGGGCATGTAGTGATAGGACGAGGGGGAATGGCTTCAAGCTGGAAGAGGGGAGACTTAGATTAGATATTAGGAGGAAATTCTTTGCTGTGTGGGTGGTGATCCCCTGGGGCAGGTTGCCCCGAGAAGCTGTGGCTGCCCCATCCCTGGAGGTGTTCAAGGCCAGGTTGGACGGGGCTTGGAGCAACCTGGGCTGGTGGGAGGTGGCCCTGCCCAGGGCAGGGGGGTTGGAACGAGATGATCTTTGAGGTCTCTTCCAACCTAAACCATTCTATGATCCTATGATCTCTGCCCCACCAGCCCAGGGACCCCTTGCCGCGTGCGTGGCCCTGGGGGGCATGGGGCAGCCGTGCTGGGGCACAGCTGGGATCACAGCCTGCCTCACCGGCAGCTTCTCCCCTTCCCACAGAGCCCGGGGAGCTGCAGACTGTAAGGGACGACCGTGACATTTTAGGCCAGAGCAAATAAAAGCCCTTGACTGTAATCCTAGACTTTCCCAGCCAACAGCACTTGTCTTCAGAAGCGCTGGGACTTCATCCATGACATTGAGATGGCCCCGGTGCCCGCAGCCCACCTCCCAGGAGCAGCCCTGGGCGTTCTTCAGGGGAAGCACCCAAAACTCCAAACACTCCTGACCAAGAGGAGCACATACCTACTTAAAACTGCTGCATCCTGCGCCAAACATGGTCTGGGGTTTTGTTTCATTTTTTAAAAATACACATATTTGATACCTAGAGTTCTTTAGAAAGCATTTTAAGAATTAAAAACAAAGCCAGGCAGCAACAGGATGATCTTTTGGAAAGCTTCAAGGAAATGCAGTGTGCACTAGTTTGTCTTTCTTGTGAAGTAAAGGATTTGGTTATTTATGGACTGATTAAAAAAAAAAAACACAACAAAGAAACCAACCCAAAACAAAGTTTGAGCAACTATGATCTGTCCCAGTACAAAGAATTTGCGAAATGGTAAAAAGAAATAAGGGGAAAGGCTAGAATCTCCTCATTTTATGAATACAGCAAAATAAAGATAAATGCAAATGCGGAGTTCTTGAGTAGGGGGAACAGTGGCCCAATTGCAGACACATCTTCGCATGTGCTGCGGCAGACTAAAAATATTAAATCAGACACACGTGCCTTTGCCTTGTCTATGGGACACAGTTTGTCTCAAAAAGCCCAAAAAGAAAAAGAATCCCAGGATTTATGAGAAGCCATTAATTATTAAAGTTGCAATATATTAAGAGATGAATGCCAGCATATTGATAGCAATTGCATAGTTTGTTTCAGTGTATTAAAGAATACAAATTAACATAGCTAATAAAACCCAAGCTAATGCTCCCTTTTATTTCTATGCCTCGTATTTGGAAAAAGATAATTACAAAGGTGGAAGAATTTACTGAATAAAATGAGGAAAATATGCTGTAGCTCTCCTACAAAAGAAAAACTGTCAAGTTATTATTTCTCTAACCAATTAATCACATCAGGAGCTTTTAAGAGTTTTCTGCACTACAGACTGAATACCAAATTCAATTAACTCTCCTGAGTTTCTGGTATTAGGGTAGGAGGTAGGAGTTTGCTCCACGCAATGTAATTCTGCCCTATTATTATGTCGGGTTTTTTTCTTTTAGGAACAAAAACCAAACAGCCAAGTAAACTATTGGTTTTCATGACATTTACTTCCTATTACTCCTTTCAAAGTATTTCATCTCTCCTAAAGTTAGTTCTGCATGGAAGAACTTAAATTAAAAGAAACCGGCAGACCTATAAATCATACCTTGCTTTACATACCCCCTCATCAGAAGTTACAAGTCTGCTACTTATTTTCCAATCAATTAATTACTAGCGAAATCCATTATGAGAAAGTGTGCACAGAATACATGCAAACACTAAAATCTGAGAAAAATCTTATTTGAGTAAGAGCTGTCACCAAAGTAAGATTTGTCTGAATTTTCTTTCAAATTTGTGCAAATACTGTAATTTAAGCTTTCTTTTAAAGAACAGTTTTTCAAAGTGAAAGCTACAAAACTAAAACATTGCTTGACTTTTCTTATTATGCTCAGCAATCCCACAACTCTGAAAAAATTACCTTTCCATAGCCATAAAACTAAGTCGTGCAAAGCAGATAATTCACCTATGCAAAAATTTCCAAGATTTTTCTAATCTTTCAGTGTACTGCCTTTTAAAATAATCTGCAGGAAAACATGCAGAATTCCACTATAAACAAATATTAAAGAGGGAAAAAACCAACTAAGAATATTGTAATATTGACAGAATATATATAGTCATCTCACTAGCAGAATTAGACTGATTCAGTTACAGAATAAAAACACTGAAAATAGGCAATTCGCTTCAACTTTTACATACTGAATGTTTGAAAATACCTTGTCACAGACAATGCCCAGACCAAGAATTTATCATGCAAATTCAATTAATAGCTTTGAATGTATAACACTTTTTCCCTCCGCAAGCAGTTTATTTTCTCAGTGGATAAATAAACCCTACTTTTATCAAGCATGCAATTATTTGTTCAGTTTTTATCTCATCTCTGAATAAAGGCACACAAAGAAGGGAGAGGGGTTTCATTATAAAACCAACCTGGTA
This sequence comes from Charadrius vociferus, assembly GCF_000708025.1. Lineage (NCBI taxonomy): Eukaryota > Metazoa > Chordata > Aves > Charadriiformes > Charadriidae > Charadrius > Charadrius vociferus. The sequence continues at coordinate 6,174,438 of NW_009647735.1, read as the reverse complement.
CTGGTGCCAACCCAAAAACATCTTTTCAAAATGTCAAAGAGTTTTAAACGTCGCTTAATCGAACCTACAAACAAATGGTTATCAATTTTAATTGAATCACTTGTAGCATCTCTCCGAAACCGCTTCTTCATCTATATTTACCTGTTCCTAGACAAGTGAAAATAGGGTGTATGTGTGTGTGTTATTATTGGGTAATTAAATTAAGCCTAAAAAAACACCATCTGTGATCAAGCATACTATAATTAACATATGTTTACAGATACGGTGTCATCAACATTAGCTACACTCTAATCTCAAGAAATGTGAATTTTGATCTTTTTATTAACTAATCTATTGAACGCGTTTTCCAGGCTCTTGGCAAAAGGTCACTTCATTAGCAGCGAACTCCGGCTGTAAGAACGCTTGACACTGTGTTCAACTGCTCCGGTTACTTCCCAAATACCAACTCCGACCCTCAGGAGAGAGGGAGGGGAAGGAAAAAAAAGAAAA
>NW_009647735.1:6171988-6173870 GCF_000708025.1 Charadrius vociferus | reverse complement strand
TCCAGAAGTTTTTTTACATTTTTCTGTCTTGTGCAAACTACCTGCCACACGTGTAAGAGTTGAGGATGAAGAGACGCCCGTACTGTAACGTTACACGCAGCAGAATGGAGTGCGAATCCCGCAGGGAGGGGGGAGCAGCTGAACTGCGCCCGTTCATTTAACCTCGTGCGTTACAAGAAACCCTCCGCCACGCCAGCGGAGTCTCTAAACGCAAGTTCGTGGAGCATCATACCACCACACAACGGCATGCCGGTTTCTCCTAGATTGACAGAAAGACCACCAACATACCTACGCGCACGGGGCAAAGCGCTTGCCGTGGCTGTTGCGGACAGACAGACAAGGCACTGATGGGGACACCGCTTGGACCTGGGAGGTCTCCTTCCCCTCACACGCCGTGGTCTCTCCTTGGCGATATACGCTAGGAGTCTACAGGAACCCTGGCTGAGCTACCAATGATGCTTCAAGATGTGCTTCAAAGCCTACTTTTCCCACTCGTTTCACTTGCATAGGGCAGCATCCTTATTTACCAACCAACTTATTACTAATTTAACCCTCCAACACAGAGCTTCCCAACCACGGGGGACCAAGCTGTAACATCTCCTTCTTACCCGGACATCTCCCTCCATGAGAAGACCGCCACACGTTTCACCTGAGCAACTGCGCTCGCACCGTACCCACTCCTGTCCTTCTCCCATTGCCCGTGGACACGGAGATGGCAGTTTCTAAACTGTCTGTGCTGCTCGATAAAAGCCCAAGCTCCAGAACCACCCTGCCAGGCCGTACTGTCTCTGTTCCATGTTCATTTAAGGTAACTTTTTTTTAATCACAGTCGGCGCAAACAGGACTAACGAGGGCCCTTATCTACAAAAGAAAGGGCTGAATCCAGATAGGTATCCAAGATACACCCTTTTAAAAAAGCAAATCATTATACTACCTAATTAGTATATAAACAGACTTTTGCTACCATTAGGCAGAAAATACAGAGCTCAGGAACACAGACCCATATCAAAAAATCTGGCTGGATTCACTGTCCAAGCTAGCGATGAAGAGAGAAGATGCGATCCCTGCCGAATACATTCAAACACAGAAAACTTCTGTCCGCATATGGCATTTCCAGTCAAACCTGCTCCGAGATCCCCTATTCTGTATATGTTTGGCCACGAGTCTTTGAAGAGCAGCAAGGTTTTTTCCCCAAAATCCACAAACTGCAGAACGTGGCAACCCAGTGCAAGCGAGATCAGCCACCAAGGAGCCTTCAGCACAGAGAGGGAGCAAAAAGAGGTCGACTTTGAAAAGGAAACAACGACATTTGGCCAACAGACAGAAGTAACGCACAGGGCGGAAGGGAGCAAAGCAAGACAGAAAATCTGTCCGTTTTAAGGGTATTAGAGAAGCAAGAGAGGCAAAAGAGACTTGAAAGAGTAATTTTCACATGAAACATCACCAGCCACAATCACTAAGGAAAAGCTTTCCTCGCGCTTCCCCTGCCAAAGCCCAGAGAACGAGACCCAGCCCTCTCCTTAAGACATTTTTCTGTAGCTTTACTGCAGTCTCCAGATTTCCTAAAAAAAAAAAATAAAAAATAATACACTTTTTAATTTAGTTTTCAATGTCAAATAACTGATTTTAAGAGCATGTCCCACAGCAATCCATACATTCTCTGGCTTTCTATTTTTAACCGTGCAATAGCTCACAGCTCTTTGAGGCTGCAGTATACATTATACTGCAAAATTACCATGTCAACAAATAACTTCGCTTTACTTGTAAACAGTGCCTCTTTGTGAACTGGCAGATGTCTGCCAAATTACGCTTTTACTCATCAAGATGTTCATTGGGAAAAATATCAGTAAGCTACAACCCTTTTGTGCAGCAAACGGCAACA
>NW_009647735.1:6139839-6171907 GCF_000708025.1 Charadrius vociferus | reverse complement strand
CGCAGGCCCTTGAGGAGAGCAGTTGTCTGATAAATTCTTTACAAAGGGGACGCGTAATTCAAACCCAATCGATAAGTAGGTGCCAAATTCTCAGAAAACGAGTCCTGGAGCACGCCCCTAAAGTGTATAGATACGTGCCGTTACGCTCGCACGTATACCTATACCGAGGCTGCAAACGCAAATGGCGCTCGAATTCCTACCTTTGTAGGTATGTAGAGGTCAAGAGGTGCCAAAACGCCTGATTTCTCGTCCCAGCTCCTGCCCATCGACTGACCCCAGAGGGAAGGTGATGCTCAGCTGACCGTCCAGGCGGACGGGGCACGAGCGTGCCGCCCCACCGGAGCTCCCTGCCAACCTCTCCCCCCCACCCCCCAAAGCATCCCCTGCAGTTCAGCCCCCCCCCACACCAAGCTTTGAGGGGCCACACCAAGAGCCCCCACTTGGAGGTGTTCCAGGACCAGCCCAGCATCTCATTCCCCCAAGGCGGATGCAGCTCCGCCTCGATGCAACACGTGAGACAGGGAGGACTCGAGCACTTCCCCTCGCTAAAACTCAGACAATAACTTAATTATTAGTGGGGTTACTCAAGCCGCTACGTGAAGAGCCACTGTTAAAAGTGGTCAACCAACGCGTAGGGTTTCATTTTATGTTTTAAAAGCTGCACTTCACAAAACAGATTTAAAAAAAAAAAAACACCACCACAAATACGTAGGTGCACATGTCCAACTTTAACCCTCAGCACACCCTGAAAGGATCAAAACTGCAAACTTCCCAAGCAAAAGAAAAGCATCCTATTGCTCCTGGAGTGGAAGCAAATGTGCCCGCTAATTGTTTACACCGAGAAAAGTGTAATCCTCTGGTGAGGAGCCTGTTGTAGGCAGGGGTAAGATGCTGGTGTTCATGGACATAACTCCTGTGTCTGGAGATAACGCCGGAGGAGGCAGCCCAGGGGTGTACCTGTTGTGCTGGCAGCACCCGGGCTCCTGGGGACAACAGATTCGGAGCTCTGCAGGGCTCCCCACAGATCTCTTACCCTTCCAAAGCAAGAATGAAAATCCAGGCAGGATGTTGTGAAAGCACCTTCTAATGAACACTGATTTTTTTTAATTTTTTTTTTCCTCCTTCATCCTGCAGGGAGGTGAAGAGCTGGGAGGAAAAGGGTAAGTTTTCCCATGGTCGCAACACAACCACCCTGATGGTCCCCAACCCCACCGTGATGTGCGTGTGCTTAACATCGCTCCTCGTTTCTGATGCTTTTCCCCCCCCACCACAAAAGGGCTGCAGGGCCACGCCAAGCAAAGAAGAGCGAGCTTCATCCCCACAAATGCCTGACCATGCAGCGTCCCTTGAAGGGAGGCCATTAAAAAAAAAAAAAAAACAAAAAAAAGGTTTCACCAATTTGCATCACCAGCAGCTAGGCAGAATTAAGCGTTCAAGGAATTTCTCCTGGTACAGCTGAGAGGGAGGAAAAAAAACCAACCCTGAAACCTTCAAAAATTTTTGTATGAACTGTCACGGACAGGTGCTGATAACACCCGGGGGAACAAGGGTGGGTTGGAAACACATCTACGTTCTGGTCTCAACACCACAAACCAAGAGGACAGGAGGTGGAAGCTTGCTATAAATGGCAGGAAAGGGGGCGACGAGGCCATGAGGATGAAGCAAATGGTATAGTTACTGCTGGCAAAGGGAGCCAAAAGGAGCACAACTAACTAAAATTGTATGACCTTTTTATTTTTAAGGATGTGCATTGCAACACAAGAATAATGAAAAGGATCATCTTCATCGTATGCAGGATCTGTTTACTGCTGCGTTATCGTGGCTATGTACAACACATGTATGCAGCATATGGAAAAGTCATCTAGCTGCAAATGAAAACTAACCACGGAAGACTGAAAAGAGTAAATGTGAACCAAATACGTAAGCGGCATAGCTTTGACAGCACCACTGAAAAGCCAAATCGGACAGGTGGCCACAGACACCAGCCTAGAAAAGAAGCTAGTCTTACCCTAAAAAAAATAAATCAGTCTCTTCATGGACACATAATTCCTTTATGGACTCAACAGGAGCCAAACAAATGTAGTACTAAAACAATAGAGAAGAAAGAGCAATTTAGAAACACAAGAACAGCACTGCTTCATACAGAAATCCTCATAAAACGGGAAACCATTAAGTGGAAGCTGAAGACATTTGTTCGCATCACAGGAATCCAGATCTTGCAACAAACAGTAAAATTTAATATCCTTCTACTAATATCCTCCTGTGAAACCTAGGTCTCGCAACAAACAGCCCAATCCAATATCCTTCTATTGAAGCACCAAATGAAATCCTCATGTACCAACGAAGGCAAAGCAGCTTTCGGCATTGAACAATAGCTGTCCTCAATTTGCATTTAAAATTCTCTAATCTAAGTACGATCTGAACGTAACTCCCGAAGCAATCAAACCTCATGTATTTTGATATCATTTTCTAAGCGAACAGGAATCAAAAGCACACACGCAAAGGAGAGGGATGCCACCTTCAACCAACAATTATTGAGCTGACTTGAAAACAAGGACAGTGATGAGACCCTACCAATGGGAATAAAGCGTCGGATTCAATCACGGAGATATCTGATAATGCCTTGGAAGGGGAAAAAAACCAACCCCAACACATTAGGTATCTGAAGGTAAGTGGTAAATCATTTTACCCTTAACAGAAACAGGGACACTCTGTGTAAAACTTCACTAGCTTATAAATTTTACTTTATTTAGCAATGTTAAATGCAAATCAGCAGTCTGTCTGTAGTTTCCACAGACCACCTTGATGAAGTACATACATAATAATTTCCTTACATAAAAGGAGACAGTGGTCCTCACTGGTAATTATACACAGGTGTATTTTAGATGGGCCCTTCTACAGCAAACAGGGTTTTTTTGTTGTTCTTTGGTTTTAATTGTTAACTGAGAGACTTAAAACTTCTTGGGAATGATTATAGGCATCATATGGCCATGAGTGTATAATGTACACACATTCTATAATGGTGGCTTGAAGCACAATGACAGATGAAACTCACAAACCAGCAAATCTTTCCTTCAGTGAAATTTTCATCTCTGTGCTTAGATATAATCCTCCTAATTAAGGTTTGGATAGTATTTCCTTAACATTTGGTGGGTGTACAATACAGTATCTGCAGACTCCTCAGAGCACATAGGGCCTGATCCAAAACCCGCCACCCAGGGGGTGTTCATCTCATGCAGCGACTCAAGGGAGGCAGAATCCAGCAAGCAAAGCAAGGAGAGCATCAGCGCTGTTTTCCCAAGGGAAATTCTCCATTGACTTATGCTGACAAACAAAAGCACTCAATATTGAGGAGTTCTTGAGTTTTAGGATGCTTCTACCGTACAGCTTTACAACAAATGGGCTTTGGGCAAAGAATCACAGCACGAGCAGGCACTGAGGATCTATTACAAGTTAATATTAGCTGCTGGGCAGCCCTGCAGAAGAGGACCAAGAAGCAGCATCACCTTGCTGGGCCCTGTCTACAGGGTGATGCTGGAGCAGCTCAGGCGGGCTGCCCACCCCGACCCCACACCAGCCCGAGCGGGAAGGAGAGGGGGACAAAGCAGCTTCCCCGTGAGCCAGGTCCATGTTCACCACAATTATTTCTTCACCGCTGATGTGAAGGTAAAAAGGGACCTTGTAGACTTTTCACGGCTAAAACTACATCCACTTAATGCCGGGCTGGACTTTTCTACAGCAGTAGTCTCTGCCTTAACGTCTTGCGCAGCACCTTGACACGTAAGGACAGCGATGACACCAAAGAGAAGTAACAGAATCCGGTGCTGGTTTATAACTATAAATACTTTTGCCCAAAATGCGTTTAAAGAACTTGGAGGGAAACCCAAAATCCTGCTTTAACATTAGGATTTCATCACTAGCGGTGAAGACTTGCGCAAAGCAAACGACTTCTGTTAAAAACCACGTGCTCATTCCATTATATATTTGAGTAGTCACACCCTCTTTTTTTTTAAAAAAAAAAAAACAAAACAAGATTTCTCAAAGTTGCCCATAGCTGTTTCAAATACCTTTCTTTGCTGAATAAGCCTCCCGGTTTCTATATTCAGAGCACAACTGATGCAGAAGTCTCTTAACACCCACTAAACTTGAATAATTTATACTCTTACAGTCTTGTATGGCAAGATACAAAGTGACTTAATCATGAGGTATTCATAGCATTCTCCTCCACAGAAGTATGAAACTCAGTGAAAAATATCATTCCGATACAAGTCCTCAGGCGGTATGTTCCACATAGGAGACTGACTTGAGTTTTCATTAAAAATTCAGAGCCACAGACAAATCAAATACTTTTGGTTTTGTATGACTGCTTGCCCGGGCAGTTGGAGAATTCATTATTAAGCACTCTCCATTTCCAGATTAAGCTGAGAAAACAGGATAGGTTGCTTTAATATTAATTCCTGTGTCTGCACGGTGCCTATTGCATCTCGCGAAACTTCTTAAGCACAGTTCAAACTTAAAATTGACTTTTATGGCTTCAGCATTTATGGTGACCGTGCCTCCATCGTGGCTAAGCTTCACTGCGTGGATACTGCTTTCTAAAGAGGAAGACACGGCGTGATGGCAGGACTCACATGTGTTTCCTTGCTTCATTTTTATCCTGCTTATATTTGATACCAAATATATAAATAAAGCAAACAATTGTGTGCCTTATGTCCTGAGATAAGCCACTGTAACAGCCTCGTAGGAGAGCCACAGAAGTAATCCCCTATCTTTGGGCTCTCTGCTTAGCTTTGGTTTTGCATAGAGATTTTCCAAGAGGCGAGTAGGTGCTGGTACTCAAAAGCCACTGATTTCCTCAGGAGGGTGGATACTAACTTGTCTTTGAGAAAAACTCCTTACAGAGATGCTTTGCTCCTTTAAACATTTGAAAGGTTTGTGAAAACGAAAGGCAATTAAAACATATATATGACTGTTACATAAGTAGTTTTTGAAAGCACGCTGAGTTTCATGGTATCTCAGTGGAACAAAATGAAGCAAATCACTAATCACAGTTACCAAAAAAATCCTTATGTCAAAATATTTTCTCACGAGTTTCTTGGGTTTTTGCACATTCAGAGTGGTTTCACCTGCCTTGTAAAACATGTACATTTAATGAACCCATTTAAAAAAGGATATTGATATCAATGTGCCCCAAGACAAAAAAACCCAACGCACCACGAGCCTGACTAACCATCCAACAAACACACCTGAGACGGTGCAGTTCAGTGGAGAAGACGCTGGCCTGAGAGCCAGGGGACAGGGACATAACTCCTGTCCCGTGTCAGGGCAGAGGTTCACTCCAGCCCATTCTGTGGCAGCAGCGAGTGCCGGGGAGCGACGTGAGCCCCGAGGATGTACAAACCCGTACCCCCCAGCACCCAGCCAGCACCAGCTGATCGACTCCCTCGGCAGCTCTGCGTCTCTGCATTTCACAGCCACCGACAGATCTGCTGCAGCCCACCACTAAATGCTGTGATCCGCTCCTTTCTTCTGCCCTATTTAATCTTACCTTTTTGAGGCAAGGACCATCTCTTACGTTACTGCCTTCACATAATACCCAGTTCAACGCAGCCTGGATCCCAGCTGAAGCCTCTAGCAGTTACGATCTCTGGCAAGGCATCCGTGGCAAGCGAACAGAAGAAAGAGCGGGATGCACGCGCTGCCGTAAGGTAGCAATTTCCCAGCAAGCACCTGAGGTTTGCCATAAAATTCATCGGGCTGGCCTAAACAGGGATGTTAAGCTCTCTTTTTTTATTAACTGCATGCAAGGCTACTTGTATTTCAGTTCCCAGCCAATATCATGGCTTCGTGGTTTCCCAAAGCACGTTTCAGCATTTCCCTTTTGCTGCGACATCTGGCAGCGCATCTTCAATATTCCTTTCGAGCAGATACGGCTGTCAGTATTCAGTTCAATATCTGGATTACAATCACGTTGATTAGGTTTTCGGTCTGCGAGCGGTTCCCATCAGTTACCCTGAAACTATTCTCACAAAAGAAGTTAAGAAAAACAGAATTTGGCTTCCAACACATGAGTACTTGCTGGGTAGAAATTTTAAGGGCTGACATCTAAATGAATAAAAATCATTCACTTGACAATATCCCATTGAAAGCAAATGTCATCTAGGCTTTTATAAATGGGAAAGCTTTCAAGAAATCAGCTCTAATTGGCTGAACTCAGTTATGCTACCCACTATGATGGAATAAAGCAAATCTCAGTGTCTTATTTTTAGCATCTGCTATACTACAGAATAGTGTCTTTGACAAAAAACTACTCTGCTCATCATCCAAAAGATCTTTATCCTTCCACGGAGTTAAAGCCACTAGCAACTAGCTGTTATTCTACACAAAGTCAGTACCACACCACACACGTAATACCATAGATCCAACACCAAAAAGTTAACAGAATCCTGCTTTTCTGAGGTTAATAGCAGAAGGGTGCCACGTGGCACCTCCAGGCTTGGAGATCAAGAGGCTACAAGGGGAACGGACCAGCTCAACTTTTACAGAGGCTGAAATGAGGACCAAGTTAATGCTGGAACCCCCCCGGGATTGTTAACCACCTCTCCATAAAGCAACAGCACTTCTCTGGGGTCCAGCTGCAGACGTGCCAGCAGTGGATTTACTAATTAAGTAGCAACACATGCACAATAATTATAGCTACCGCATCATCAGACATTCTTCCCCAATTATTTCATCATAATTTTCACACCTTAGAATGCAACAAAAATGGCGAAGGACCGTCTTACAGTTCTTACCGATTTTCCCCCCGTGAATTTCCACAGTTCAGTGGAGAGCTGCAGCCCGCGCGAATGCACGCTAGGGCTGAACATTCTTACACAGACATGACCTTGAAGGCACTGAGCCAAAATGAAGCCACTTTATTTATTCAGTTTTTACTGGGACATGTGTTTATTCGAGAATATGAATTTCACATATGTACGTCCTGGCTGGCCAGACTAGCAATGAGCTGTCAAGTGATACCCATTGTGTAAAATTATACTTACATTTAAACTGGAGCTTCTAATTGCTCTCCATACAACCCCTTTTAGGAACAGAGATGTCAGTCTAAACCCAGACCAGCTTCGCTACCATTTTTTGCAAGGTTTCCCTGCACGTGCATTTCTGTAATACTGGAAAACAGTGTCAAAACTTTCAAGCCATCTAAAGGTGAACTACACAAAAAAAGAAACACACTCTGCTACCAACCCTAAAACTGCCGAGTTAGTGTGAGAAGATCCCAGTCACAGGCAATTTAGTCTGTTAAACGTAGTAAGACAATATTCTTGAAGTCTCCAGAACCCAAAGCAACAAAAGGAGAATTCACAAAATGGGACATACCGATTGCTGTTACTACCAAAATAAAATATCATCTAAGCAGTTTGAGAGCGTTTAGCCTGGTGTGAGATGCATGCACTTTTTTTCCAATTAAACAGAAAGTTTCAACCTACAGTAGGTCAACATAAGACTAACTCCCAGCTAAAGCAATCAGCAGCAAAAATACATGGATACATCTATCAACGTCTGAGCTACCGGACTTACCAAGCAGCAGTTTGCCAAATGATTTAACCAAACATATCTTCTTGTTTGCACAGTAATATGAGTGTATTCCTGTTTCCTACTAGAGCTTTACGAGACTTCAAAATACACCCAACCACTTGTGCGCTTTCCTCCATGGGTGTCCTATCACCCCCCCAAAGTTTGCAATAGTTGGATATACGTGCCGGTGAGAAGATGTCGCTTACATTTGTATCTACATAGAAGAGATATTTCTATCTACCTGGTTCCCAGACCTACCAGGAGATGCAATGAAACAAGCAACATGTCCTCCTATTTAAGCTTTTTTGGCTTTTACTGTGGGGGGAATATCATTCAGTGAGAAGGTGATCAGAGAGCTCATTAGCTTCCACGTGCCTTCACAGCTGGCCTAAATCACATCAAACCCATGTGGACATAATTGACTTTAAGTCTGAATAACCCAACTTTTGCCCCATTAGGGGCAGCTCCTTCCGCTGCAGCAGCTCTGCACCTTCGCCACAGCTCTGAGGCAGCTTCACTCTGGTTTTGCCAGTCCTGCACTGGGAATACTGGTCCTATGGGAGTGAGGATGAAGTTCATCAGGGCATTTGGGCAGCAGGTAAAGTCTATACAGAGCACTCTCGCTCTCATGACCAGGGCTCTCGGGAGCCCAGCAGCAGCCAAATACTGGCAATGGGCACACAGACCAAGCTCCCCACGTCCCTACCGCAGCTCTCCAGAGGACACAGGCAAGAATTAGTCCCTCCTACTTACTACAAGACAGCCAGCATATACTGGGAAGAGAACTCTTTCCTCTGCAAAGGCAGCATTCAGACCTAAGGGTCTCATTCACAGGCTACCCCAAGGGAGGTTTTGCATATATCAATGTGCCCCAAGACTGGTCTCCTGGGGGGCATTAAAAACAGCGTGGCCAGCAGGTCGAGGGAGGTCAGCCTTCCGCTCTACTCTGCCCTGGTGAGGCCACATCTGGAGTATTGTGTCCAGTTCGGGGCTCCCCGGTTCAAGAAAGACAGAGAACTGCTGGAGAGGGTCCAGCAGCGGGCTACGAAGATGCTCAGGGGACTGGAGCATCTCTCTGCTGAGGAAAGGCTGAGAGCCCCGGGGCTGTGCAGACTGGAGAAGAGAAGGCTGAGAGGGGATCTCAACAATGCTGATCAATACCTAAACGGTGGATGGCAAGAAGATGGGGCCAGACTCTTTTCAGTGGAGCCCAGCAACAGGACAAGAGGTAACAGGCACAAACTGGAACATGGGAAATTCCATCTCAACATAAGGAAAAATGTCTTTCCTGTGAGGGTGACAGAGCACTGGCACAGGCTGCCCAGAAAGGCTCCTTCTCTGGAGATATCCAAAACCCGCCTGGATGTGTTCCTGCCTAACCCGCTCCGGGTGTCCCTGCTTCGGCAGGGGGTTGGGCTGAGTGATCTCCCAAAGTCCCTTCCAACCCTGACCAGTCTGGGATTCTGTTTTACCACCGCTTGCCGCTAAGCCATTACAACCCACCCCCCACAACACAAAGCTGTGACTTTTTCAGCTCTATGAGAAAATTATCTCAGCTCAGCGTTTGAATGAACGCCGTCCCGAGCATACACACCAGTCCTGCAACATCCCCTGACGAAGCCAACTGCGTGCCCCGAGCACGCCACCGTACCCCCAACACAATTCCCTTCGCAGTACCGTCGCATCCCAAAGCCCCGACCCCAATTTATAAAGCCTCTATATGGACATGACCTGTGAGTCTCCGATAACGCCTCACCAGCCAGAGTCTTCCCAGGCTATTGAGAGACACAAAAATGAAGAAATTGAGCAAATCCATCTCAGCTGCTGTGGGCTCCCTAAGTGCTTCCTTATCAGCGCATCCCCCTCGCTGAAGATCCCTCCAAGTGCTGCTGGCTGAGGCACGTATTGAAATGCAGCTCTCTCCACGCACCGGGCTTTCCGATTCCTTTCGGATGAGGGATCAGAAAGAGCAAGAGGGGAAAAGTAACAGGGAAGAAAAACTAAATCAGGATGAGATCCAAACACTGCCAAAAAAAATCGATAGGAGCCTCTCTATTTAACTTCAGTGGGTTTTTGATGTAGCAGAGAAGTCAAACAGACTGAATGGCAAGCAAATTGATTTGTTAGATGCTCAGATAGCATGGTGAATGATGCCTTGGGCAGAGACTAGAGATTACTGATCTCCACTCATTATGGTTTTCATATATTATACATCACACACACGCGCACAGATTTCCTAAATAGTATTGAAAAGAGAAAACACCAGAATAAAGGCATTCTGTATTACCTCATTAAGCATGTCAAAAAATACTCAAGAGAAAATATCGCCCTTCATCTCCACTTTTGCCTCCAATATTAGATGCTCCCATTATTTTTTAAATAGCAATAGGCTGGCAAAAATACAGAACAATTGAGACTTTTGCATTGAAAACACTCACTAGCAACAATTACTTCTTGTCAAAATGCAAAAACATCGTGAAATTGAGTCTAATTTTGAATGCACACAGAAGCAAAATAAATCTGACCATTTTTCAATTTCTAATTCATTTATCTTAGCAAGCACATATTCCCATTGGGTATTTTTAAAGGTTTTTTTTTTTGTCAGATGTTAAGGAAAAACAGGACTACAATAAAAGAACAATTTCTGCCATTCTGAAAAGGAAACTTTCAAATACAGCATGGTAATAACAGAAGAAAGAAAGAAGCCAGTCATTACAGACCTTGGTCAAGAAACCCAGGCAGAAGTGGCTGCACATCATCATTATTGCCAATTGTACTTCACCCTTATGGTTCACTGCCTTATACGCTGTTACTAATTTCACTAAACTCATGGTAACTCTCCCCTAAATTTCTCTTGCTCGGAACAAACAGAAAATTGAGAAGTTCAAAGCTGACAAACTTTGGCTTTGACCAGGTGGTCTCCTCCTAGGGCTAAGACTTTGCCCCCAGGGTTTGCATGCTCCTCAGGACTGGGCTTCTTGTGCCGAGTGCGGGTACAGCGCTGGTGATGTATAGAAGAGGAACAGCACTGTTTAGATAACGTTGCCAGTTAAGCCAATAAACTCCTCCATCACATCATGCACATTTAGAAGACAGATGGTCCTGCTACCTCTTCTGCTCCTCCAAATCCCAATTCTTTTTCCTTTCCCGACACGAGGAAGTGGGCCCGAACTGCCTCAATAGTTCTACAGGGACTGTCTGACTCTTTTCCACCTCAGACTGATTAACAACTTGTGAAAAACAAATACTTGCCCCCTTAAAACTTTGCTCCTCTGAATCATTCCTATGTGCCATTCACCAATTTTCACATTCTTACAACACCTGCGGCGACGGCATCCGCAGAGTGCCGGTGTCTCCGGCTTTCACCTGCTCCCAAATCACTCCCGCCCGCGGGGACCGCAGCACTACTGCCCTCCCGACGCCAATTTTCACTTCACACTTGTGAGCAATCCCACAGGCACCGGCGACAGGCTGGATGTTGTCCCTCCATCGCACCACACATCATCAGTGCCTCCACACCTTCCCCCACCGGCTCCCCTCCCCGCAATTACCCCACGTCGCTCCCTAAACCACGGATTCCTGCGCTTTCCCCCTTGCCGCCGTCACTCCAGTCACGCGTAGCGCATATAGATGTAGGTAAAACGGGCACGTAATTGCCCACATGACACCACGTTGAAGTCATTTGTGGAAATGAAGAGTCAGGACACATTACGGTTCTAACAGCGTCAGCACATCCTCCTTGCACAAAACAGTTCTGGCACCGTAAATCCACTGGTAGCATACAGAGCTGCGGGTTCAACCAGTACAACCAGAGCAGAAAAGACTACATAGGCACGTGATGTAAGAATACTAAGTTTGTGCAGGAACGGCAGGTTGTGTACTTCCTAACACGCGTTTATTTGAATTATCCAGCCGGAATGGCTGCTTGCATTTAAACACTTCCAAGTATTTGGTTTCAGGGTGATTTTGGGGGGGTTTGGAAGGTGGGGAGCAGGGGTGGTGTGTGTTTGGGGTTTGGTTCTGGGAGTTTTATTTTGTTATGTTATTATTATTAATTTTTTTTTTTTTTTAAAAAAGTCTCTTCGTGGCAGGTTCTGCGCACACAAAAACCCTCCCAGAATAAGTGAAAACTATTCTGAAGCGTAAAACCTGCACTGCTGTCCCCCAGGTGCTCCTCAAGATAGAGTCGATCCAGTCGATTAACACTGGGGTTTCTTGCTATCTTTAACTCACGCCAGCACTTGGCACCGAGGCACAGTCTCTCCTATCAAACACTCCGCACGTGCTCAGCTGTGTCTCTCCCATAATTGCAACCGCCCTTCCGAAAAGCGAATCACGCCACTTGTTCAGCTCATCAGCCCACCAACAGCCACAGGCTAAATGGTCTGCCTTCCCCCCCTCCTTTCCTTTTTAATTGCAATACTTCGGAGGCGAATAGCTCTTCCTGCAGAGGAAATCAATTATGAAATAAATCTAATATTCAGATCAGACCGTATTAGAAGGGACTGCTCATCCTATATATGATATTTCCAGATTACATCGTAGCACAGCTCACTGAGTCATCACTTCAGCATTCGCACTAAATCAAAAATTAAACAAAGCGAATCAGTCAATTAAGGTGGCTGCTTCTTGCTCTGTGCACATATAATCTTTTCAAGTCCAAGCCTTAACTTAATTTGGAGCAGGGTGGGTGCTCAGTGCCTGGGAAGGAGCCCTCACCCCGCAGCGCTGGCTCCACTGTCGCAGTACCCGATGGCCAGCTCAGCGTTTGAAATCACGGCGACACTACCACCACCTCAGCCAGCCAAAGGTCACGCCTGAGAGCCATTCATCTCCATCACAGACACTACCGAACAGTGCAATATAACAATCGCTACCGGCAACCAAAATTCAATATTCTACTTTGTTCCTTCAAGACACTGAAGACGTTTTCCTCCCCCCGAAACCTCTGCCAAGTGTGGAACACGCTGGGAATCAACTCACACGTCCATCTAGTTGATAAACTGGCTACACTCAGCCGTAACTGAAGGAAGATGCAAAACGCTTTGATCCCCAGATTCAGAATTGAGTAACTGACCAATTATACAGGTAGGACATAGTTTTCAGCAGGTACCATCTACAGTCAATGAAAGGGATGGGTGGTTTAAGTGCACATGGAAATATTTTGCCCTTGAGGAATACTTCCTAAGTCTTCACTGCAACATCTTTATCATTACAGCGATGACCTCCATCAAGTGTGATGATTTATGCAGCCTCTCTCCAGTTACAGAAGGGTTAGAGGTTTGTTTTGTTTTACAAAATAGAAGAAAATGGCTTCAGTGGCTCCTTTTAGCACAAAAGCTCAAACTCCCGAGTCACTGTCCACCTGTCTCGGTTTTGGGTGCCCACGCCAGTGCTTGTAAAAGAGAGAAATAATCCCCAGCACATGCAAGACGAAGATGCTCTCCTTCCCATGTCCTGGCCATGGTAGGTCAGAACAAAGCTCCATTCAGCATCCAGTTCCAGAAGGACCTGGAAAACACACACATTCAAATTTTTCCTCAGCTGAGATACAGGTGAAGCCTAAAAGCTACAGGCAAAGGAAGGGGGTAAGCGTCCCTGCAAAGATAAGGGCATTTCTTCCTCTCATACAAAACTGTTTGCACGTTCGCTTTCCAATTCAAAACATACCCTCCTTTAATTCCCCATTCCCTCCCCACATGTACATGCTCCAAAAAAAAAATAAATATCTGAACTAGTGATGAAACAAGCTCTAGGCTCATTAAAGTCAGCATAGGAGCTTTGCAATGGACTTAAATGGGATTAGAGCATTTATCTAGATTAACAATGCTTAATAGCGCAGCTACCAAACAAATTGCTCTGTATACAGAAGCAGCGATGGCTGTAGTTTTGTCGACTGGTCCCTTTTTTCCCCCCCAACACTTGCCCTCATCAGCATCAGCGTCCATGCACATCCAAACCTACGATATGTTCCCACTTTCCCCCAGTTTCCGGCCTGGCTGGACACAAGCGATGCCAATTCGGGGACACACTTGCGCATCGGGCAGCTCACCAGCTCTCTGAATGCAAGAAATGAGGTGCAATCCTTCTCTCTCTCTCACTGAAGCTGCTAATTTCGGTCCTTTTCCTTTACACATCACCACTTTCCATAAAACGTGCAGAAACTGGCTGGTTTAGAGTCCCACTGACTTTGCCCCGTTCAAGCCCTACACGGGTGAAAACCTTTGACAGACCATGTCATCACGCACCGCGCTGTCCTTAAGAAACCAAGCTAGGGTGGCATATTTTCAACAAAAGTAGGGCTTGAATATAATTCATTATAACTACAAAACTAAAAGCCTAAGGACTTACACTTCACCTCGCATTTGCTAAGACTTGCTGCTATGATAAATGTTCAGCCGTGCGAGCTAACGAGGGAGACAATCTCAGCTATGAGGGCAGAGTGCTACTTGGATATCCTTGTGTCATTTTCTTGTATTTCGTATTGTTCAGATAAACCCAAATAATTTAACTTCACGGATATTTTTGCACCTTGGGAGATGACTGCAGATACCCATCGCCAACCACAGGCTCCTGCGTTTTGGACTAAGTGTTGTAAAAAGCAGCATTTTCCTCACAAAAGCTACTGCTCAGAACTTCCCACTGGCAAACATTTGCAGGTAGGTTTGTCCCTGCTTGTTCTTTTCTTGTGCCAAACAGGCTCCCTGGGAATCTTTTCTCCTGTCCCTATCCACCAATTTAAAAGTGACTATCATTGCAAAGTCAGGTCTGCGTAGCATCCTGCGCTTGAATACTTTGCAACACGGTACCGATCATATCAGAAGTATTTTTCCTTCTAATGCATGTATTTCAGCACCTCCTCTTGAAGTCCTCTATCTACAGCTTTGTCAAAACAGCTTCAGAAGAACCGCCTGCTAAGCTTCATAATTATGCTAAGTACCAGAATCTAATAATCTGTGGGCACATATGAAAACTGTCTGAACTATTAACCTCCTCAATGCAAAATAAAACAGATGTCTGTATATACTACACCTTAGAAGTTGGATTACTTTTACATAACTATGTTACAGCAACAAAGTCACTCAGTGAAGCATATAACCACTTTTTTTTTTTTTTTAGTGATCCAAATGCAGCCAAAAGATCTTTCTCCCTTTCAATTTTAAACCATTAAAAAAACCAAAGAGGTGTAATGACCTGTTTTGTGGCTAAACGCTGGTCACTTCAGGTATTTCTCCTTACGCTTTAGAGATGGTTCCTGTGCCAAACTGAGCTTTTGCACAGAAGGGCAGCGCAGAGGGGCAGTAAGCTCTTCAGATACCCATTCCACTGTTCCTCACGCCCTGGGAGCTCTTCACCCTTGTGCGACAGCACCGGCCGCACTGGGCACCACACTCAGCCCATCTCATCACCATAAACTTTCACCTCTGCAACTGCTCTGCTGCAGTGACGACATGAGGATGGAGATAACATCCCCGGCCAACTCCAGCCATGGCTTCCAACCAGGCCGCTCTCGAGGGACAGGGAAACTACACACCAGTGCTGCCCCGCACAAAGCCTCCGCTGTCTGGTAGAACCTGCTTGTGCAGGTAACCACACCGCAAGGATGTACGGGAGAGCCAGTACACTGGAGATGTACTGGAGAGCCACTGGGAGACTGGGAGCCAGTGAACCAAAGCCAGCTGCAGTAGACACTGCCCAAATAAAAGCCATTCCCAAATCCCTGCCCATTCCAACATAAGATGGGACCCTCAGCAAACAGCTGGAGCGACGAGCAGCAGCAAAATAACTCAAATAATAGCACTAGATCTGTGTAGTAGGTTTAAAAATATCCTTATTTTTTTTATACAAATAAGTATCTTGCTTTTTTGACGTGCATTACTTCGACCATATGTTACTAGCTATTACACCACCATCACAACTGGTTTTCCTTCCCCCCCATCAGTTCACAAGCCATCTTCTCTCTGGCAAATATTTTTGAGAGTCTTCAGCCAGTTTTGAACACGAATATAATAATGTAATGAATCAATTTTGGTTTATGATGTTTAAGACATCTTCTGCTGCTGGTTACTTCTCACTTAGCATAGAAAAAACATTCACATATAATCTAGAACATGTAGGGCATACAGACTAATAATTATATAGTAAAGAGCTAACACTTAAATGTGTGCCATTTCCATTTAAAATCCTGCTCATTTTTCTTAACATTCTGTATTAAAGCTGATTAAAATTATATACTAATACTGCCTTGTAATTGCAAGAGTGAAATTTAGTATTTATTCCAAAGTTAATGAGTATCTTTAACTTACATTAGCAGGGAAGCTGTAAGTTATAGTAAAATATGATTTGCTGCACTAAAAACCTAGCAGAAATTCTATTCCAGCATGGCAGGTAGTTCCAACTCTCAGATTTAACAGTGCCGCAGGTGACAAAGGGAGTCAGCTCCGGCACAGAGACGGCTCCAGCCAACCTTTTAATCCCTCCGACGCCAAGAAATACCATCTGAACCCCATTCCCATACTGTCTTTGAGATCTTCAGCGCCCAGAAGCGGGGCATAAGAAACGCGGAGCGAGGCACAAAATGCAAACTCCGCCACGAAACACATGATATTCCCTGTGAGGGCAAGTACCCCCTCCTGCCAGAAACACACCCCGGGTGCCGGTCTCAACACCGGGGTCTAGCCAACTTCTGAGCAGAACCAGCTAGAATAGAGCAACTTTGGGGGCTACTGCGCCATCCAACAGGTCAGCTCTCTTCTCCTGAAGTCAGATGAGTTACATGGGTCACACAGACCTACCTGGGCTTTTGGTTTTGGCTTTGTTACCACTATAGAATACAAATCACTAATACGTGGAAGGATCCACTATGAAAGAGGTACTGTTTTAATACCTCTATGAAGGAGACACAGAACAAGAGCCTATGTGACTCCAGTTTCCCCTGGCTTGGACAGTTGCCGGCCACAGTCACATCTGCGCAAGCATTAACACAAGGCTCAGATGCCAAATAAGTCTGCTCAAGTGAACCACGAGTGATAACAGAACAGCAGAGAACAGAAAATCTGTCTGATGAAAGCCCAAAGACAGCACTGCAGTTACCAAAAGTACTCTGAAACACCGGCCCCATTTGGAACATGTATTTAAGAACTACACGGCATCATCACTAGGAAAAGAATGAGCCTTCTTCAACATTTTATTAAGACATACACACCTGCATTTCTAAAGAAGTGCAATTTGTTTATTCTACAGAGATAATTAACATCTGCAGAGTGGATAATACCCTTCACATCTGCTTCTGGTTACTAATTTAGCCAATCTTTAAAAATGGAGACATACAAACTGGAAAGCCAGACTCATTACCTTTGCAACAAAGACCACCAGTTGATTCCCACCAGGACCTGGCCTTATTAACCTTAGTTTTAAATTACAAAGTCACAGATGTACTCATCAGTTGCTTGATGAAGATTCATTCGCCAGCCTCATCTCACAAAAGGAGCAATTAACATGCAGACGTTCCAGGCTGATGATTGAAGTCGTTATAACACAGGACCACAGGCAAATAGTGGGGCACCTGCGTATCTGTAACAACTAAAAGCTCTCTCAAAAGTTCCAATTAACCAGCATAATTGTAAGAAATTAAGTAAAAAGCACTGAACTGCACCAGTCACGGGCCTGTTCTGCGCACAGTCGGACAAATAAATTAACGCCTATGAGTGCAGCCCTGCTAGAGCCACGGTGGTTTGAGGATGGAAAGAAAGGAGTATGTCATTTGTTTGACTAATTTAGTAGGGAAGACCAGACAAGACTTTGGCACACAGTCCCTTCACCAGATCTGACAAAGCAGAAGCAAACTCCAAGCTAAATACAGGTTAGAGACAATTGCTCTTAATTAACCTAATTATGTTACCCAGCTAGGCAACTTGAGGGAAAGGATGGTTAGCACCTGGGGAGGAAAGAAGGGCATTGAGGGGGACAGATGAGAGGCTTGGCAGGTGTGGATGAAAGGAGGTAGGACCTGAGGAAGAGAGAAGGGTCAGCAGAGAGCCAGCGGAGAAAATACCAGCTCACAAAAGCACAGACACCGTGGACATGGGCATCCCCAGCCATGCCCCAGCTCCAGGAGCCGAGGCTCTCCGCAAAGTCCAGGGAAAGCAGCTGGTGTGGGATTTGTTCAGTCTGCACCAGCTCTAGAGATCTCTAGACTGCCGAGGACACACACCCACGGCAGCCTCTCAACAGGAGGTCTGAAGGCAGACAGTGTGAAAATCCCTGAGAAATTCCAGAGGAACGCCCTGGGATCAGCTGGGGCGCGCAAATCCACCTGGAAGGCGGTGTGACGCCCGGCGCAGCAGCCTGGCGCAAAGCCAGCGCCAAATTCACCGCCCGGCACCGCCGCCGTGGGACCCACAGAGCGGGGAAAGGCTGGAGATGTTCCTCCAAGGCACTGCTTCCCTCTCCTTTCTTGTGCCAGGTGCCTGTTTCAATCTCTCAGAGCTGCTTGTCCAAAAACCTCTTTTTATTCTATTTTCTTGAGTGTTCGAAGGACTGGAGACAGCACGTGATGCACGGGACAAGAAACCCATCGGTGCCCTTCTCGAGTGGTGGCACAGACCCTGTTGAGCAGCAGGTTTGATGCGGTGCTGGAAAATCTTGGTATTTTGATACAGGAGGGTTTTCTGCAGGAGAAATTTTAAACTGCGCCTCTCTACGTTAATAAGACCAACAGTACCTGTGTGGCCGTGTTCCCCTGGCACCTTTAGGGGTATATCTGCACTGCACCACACACCACGCTGCAGGATGCTGCAGGCGAGTGCCGGCTCTTCGCAAAACGGGAACCGTATACTGAATGCGGAGGAAGGGCTCAGCCCCGGCAGACACGCAGCCTCCGGGTCCCGAGGCAGCGGCTCATGCACAGAGCAGCGTTTAAGGCCATGCAGATGTGCCAGCCTAGTCACAGCTGGAGGCACAACTGCAGAGCATCCCCGGCGCGCACCGCGGATGCTCCCGCTCCCTTCTGCGCCTCCTGCGCTGGGGAGGTCCTGCACATTCACAGGCCTTTCCCAGCACAAGCATTCTTCAAAATCCAAATTCATTGGGATAAAGGAACAAAAAAAACCACACCGAAATGTTGATTTTTGTAGTAAGAACAAAGTTACTCAGGGGGAAAAAAGTACAAGCTGTGCGCGTGGCGGGGTCTCCTTTCAAAGAAATTCATTGGGATAAAGGAACAAAAAAACACACCGAAATGTTGATTTTTGTAGGAAGAACAAAGTTACTCAGGGGGGAAAAAAGTACAAGCTGTGCACGTGGCGGGGTCTCCTTTCAAAGGCAACAGTTTATACATGTCCTGGTTCTTGGTCTCTCTCAATTTTCCATCTTCTGTCATTTAACAGCTCACAGGCATTTGCTGAGGAGTTGTTCATCTCCCCATGCTGTCCTTCTCCTCCACGTTTCCCTTGCAGCCTCCGAATAGTCAGAAGCACTATACAGGTGCACGAAGCATCCAATATCCACATAAACACAGTGTATTTCCAGAGCAACTCCATCACGGAGGCATTACTGAGGACTCGTGGATTCAGCCTGAGCATATTTACCATGAACAGAAAAATAAAAACTTGAACAAGTAACACGCACTAGGATGGGTAAAGCTCGAGGGCAAAAGACGACCCCACAACCATCAGACAAACTTCACAGAGAAACTGGTTTCCCAGAAAAAGCATATAAAGAATGTGTGATGGTACTGGAAAAGGAAAACAAGTGCCCCAGTAAGGTACACTAAGCTAATCTCTGCTCTCCAATGAAAAGCACTAAGATTTCATACGCAGATTCTTCAGCAGCTAAGCGTTTCTAAACATATTCAGGGACAGAGAGAAGCTATTTTGGAAGATGCTCAGGAGTGTTTTCAGGAGACAAAGACAAAAAAAAGTCATCAGTGACAAGCAATAACCGCATAATCCCGAGCCTGTATTGCCTGTCTGAACGTCAGCAGTTAAATGCACAATTCTCCTCTGACGTTTTGCTTTCAAGGTTGCCTGCCTGCTCAGCGCTCAAGCTACAAATTTTGCTCAGCTAATCCTGATCTGTTGAGAAGTTTTCTCAGTATCTCTCTATTTACTAGCAACGCTGCTACGTGAAAACATAAAAAAATATAAATGAACAGTTGGGAGCGGTACGTACATAGATTTCCTTGCGTCACCACCAATACAAGGAATAAAGACAGTTTGAGGATGCATGTGGTCATTGAAAAGTTTTTCCACTGAAACGAGAAGCACCAGGTTGCGCAGAGCTTATTATTAATGAGAAGAATTTACTTCGCTAAGCAGTCTGGAAAAATCTAGTCTTTTGGGGATCTGCTTTCAGTGTGAAAGCACCGTGGTAGAGCCCATACATGTGAAGCAAAGAAGAAACCCCTGAAATACAAAATATTAAATAGCTACTATTCAATTAAGGAAAGCTTTCACACATTATGTGTATTACACCGAAAGAGGAGTTATTGGTTTTGAAGACAGCTCTCAGTATCTAGTGGCTCTGCGAGCGCAGGAATACACTCCATCATCCCTTTTGCTCCAAACCTGAGCACAGAGCATTTGTTCATTCAACAGATGAATGTAATGACTTAGAGAGTACCCTGACCACAGAAACACGTGTATACCCAGTTTTAAAAAAAAAAAAAAAAAAAAAAAAAAAAAGACAAACCCACCCAAAAACGATAAAAAAAAACCCCAAAAAAAAAAAAGCAGAGAAGCCTTCAGAAGCACAGGTATTAGATTTTTGGTATAAATTTAAAAGCTAGGAACTTGGAAGTTAGGATGACAGTCAACTACAATAAACCTACTCTGGCCAGCTCTTCACCTTTATGAAGATAAAAAGGTTGAGAGATCTCATCAGAAGGGTTTAATTTACATTATACCTGCTGTTCTCAGGCAGAGGGCACAGTGTGCAATAATCTTTTGGGGCTGTGGATAAGCACTCTTTAAAACATCGTTTCTGATAGGTTATGTAGAATTTCATAGGGGTTTTTTATTATTATTACCACTTCAGATCAGAGAGCACTAATACATCATCTCGGCGTACCACCTGTATACGACTGCCTATTTACTCAGCTCCTCCTTGAAGGAGCCCATTAACTTCAGCTAAGGAGGAACCACAGAGGATCAGCAACGAGAGCTTTCCGTGCCAAACAAACGGACTGAGCAGCACCCGGGCACGACACTCCTCCCCCAGAGATGGGAGTTCTCGGACAGATATACCGGCCACACCGCCTTAGACGGGGGACGGCAGGGCCAGCGCAAACCCAGAGCAAGCTGTGGCCGCAGAGGACCATCCACTATCACCCATCGTCCTTCCCTCTGACGGTTACCAAACCCCTGGTGATTAAGGTGGTGAATAAAACCACCCAGAATACAACATACCCACAGCAGTGCCCCAACGCAACATTTCACACACCACTGGGACAGACTGGTGAACTGCCCCAAACATCACATTCGTACCTCAATTTTATTCTCGCCTACATCTCCCATAAATACCCAGCGCTCTTCGGGGCAATGCCAGGGGAAGATTCATAACTATTGATGCAGGAAAAAGAAATAAACTTTTAGCGGAGGAGCGGGTCCTGCCTATGACGCCCCAGGAGCCCGAGTGCCAAGGCATTTGTGGTGTCAAACCATGATGTAAAGGCTGAATTTTATACCCGCTCACAGGCCCTGCGTGGGCCAGTCAAGACCTCCCGTCCTCCATTTCAGCCCATGAGCATCACAAAACAGTCAAGAGCCTTCTTTGGCCTCATCACCACTTCTGGGAAGGATTCGTACTCACTCCACAAGCTGCTCCTCCTGATGAGGCTGTGAGAGAAGGTGCTCGTCGCGTGCCAGGAAAGCACAAATTCCCTCACCTCTCAAATCCAAAGTCCAGCACCAGCCAGCAGGATTTGTGTACTGAAGCGATACAGTTTCAGAAGAGACACGGTTCTCTGATTCAGAAGAGCCTGCCATTTGTAGCCATTTCCCCTTGGTGCTTAGCACAAAAAACAATTCTTGACAAACTATGGTTTTTAGATAATTTAGGGTAGGAGGGAAAACAAGAAAAAAAGCCCAACCAGAAACCACCAAGACAAACCAATCAACCAATGCATCTATCTGCAAGGAAAAGCCTCCCAGTAAGCGCCTCCTTCACAAACGAGAGAAAATACAGGAAAATTATGCTCCACCCACTAAAATTCAAGTTTTACCACAGAGGCCACCAGCGAACAGCGAGAGCTGAGCTCAGTAAGTCACTGATTCTCTCCCCTAGAGAATAACGCTGCTTTCATATCAAGAACAGTTATAGGTCTCTGCAAGAAATTATTGAGAGATACAATTAGCAGATAATGTAACTGAACAAATATGTCTCATGGAAATGAAGGACATAAAACTTCATATTAACCAGTGCCTGCACTGCCTTTGTTATCGACCGCATCCCCTACAAGTTTAAACCGCCACAGTTCCAACAAACCCGGCCTACAACCACAGGGATGCTCAGGCCACCAAATGATGGGCAGCCAAAGCCTGCACCCAACTGGACGAAGCTGCTTGCCTATTTTTAATTCGATATCCGCTATTCGAGGTGGTGTATTGATATTCAAACAATTCTCACCGCTATTCAAGTTACCTACAATTTGTTATATCAGCCCAACCAAGCGAACAGTGAACTGCAGCCGGGGCGGCAGGAGGTGGTAACACCCTGAAGACAGCCTGTACGGACCCTGAGAGAAGGATGTTTCTGTCCCTTCACTGCACAGATGCGTGTGCGTAAGGAGCGTAGGCTCTTTAAGCTGTGTGCCTGAAGGTACACCCCACGAAAATGCCTTCGGGCACCAAACCTGTGCGCATGCATAATTTATTTTTTTGCATGAGTGAGTAGTTTCGACACCTCCGGTGTTTGCCAAAGAATCAAAGCATTAAAAATTAAAGCAAACTGACTACTCTCGTCCCACAGCAAAACAGCACAAACACGTGTCATCGCTCATCTCCGCGGCTACAGGCGCTGAATAATCCTCCACTGGTCCTGGAAGCGAGGACCAGCAGCCCAAGGAGGAAAATATCACAGGTAGTACAACTGAAACAAAAAGAAAAAAAATTGGCATTTAAATGCTTCCAGTCTTATATGAAAAACTACTTTTTACAGTAATCAATAGGTGTCATGTCCCCTCAAATTGGCAATTTTCTGCCTGACCAAATAGGAATATTGTTGCCCACCAGAAACCAAATACCACCGATGCATCAGCGTTTCAGGGTAAGCCTCACTCAAACATTTACCTCTCCATGCTGAAAGCGTTTGAGGTTTATAAGACTACAGATGGATTAATAAAATTGACCAAGGATGAAGAGGGACTAAAATAGCTCTTTTGTTTCTTTTCCTAAAGCCAATGGCAAAAATCAAACCAATTAAAATCACGATCTGAGTCAGTTTTAGTCGATTGTTAGAACCTCGGGCAAAATACTGCTTGAGCGGAGTTGCAGTTGGTTTCCAGTTTAGCTGTCAGTATGACGAGGGAAGGGGCTGGAAGAGATGGAGGAAGGCATTAACAGTAACAGAAGCAAAACCAAGAGAGCCTGGGCCACACCGTGGGCAGAGGATTTGCATCGCCTTCTCGTGCCTGTCTGACAGCACGCCCGGCCCACAGCGAGAACAAAACCAGGACGGACAGGGGGAAAACTTAAAGGGAAGCCAAAAAAAAGACGCACAGACACACAATGGATAAAGAATTTCTTTAAAAAGCAGTTGAAGCCAAACGTTCTCACGAAAAACATCTTCAATGAAGATGTGACAAAAGCACCTTGTACACAGAGCACTCCAGATGTTTCGTGGGAAGCGAGTCCGCTCACCCCAGCGAGAGGAGTGGGTGTGCTGGGAGCATTAATGCCACATGGGAATATCCCACTGGATCGCTAAGTGCCACATCGAGCCATGGGATGACTCTACCCAGGTCACCATACACATCTATACGCCATCTGCATTAGGGAGTCGCCTCAGCTGGCTTCATCCGGGACAGTAAAACGTAGTCAGTGTGACAACAGCAATATTTGCAAGGGGCTGGAGGAGAGAATGCAATAGCCACATCAATACCAAGAAATTAATTTTGCCCAAGGCGACGCGCCTATTTTACAAGACACCTTGCGACAAGAGCGGCATGCCAGTCCCATCAACAGCATGGATGCATCAGCCACAGGGCACTTAGCCAGGCTGGACCACCAAGGAATACCGATGGAAACACACAGCGCGATGCTGTTCTGGACACCCCTGACAGGAGCAGTCCAAATCTTAAAAAAAAAACCAAACCAAAAAAAAACCAACCCACACACACAACAACTAACCCAAACAATCAAACAACAACCAAAAAGAATGCCCATAAGACAGAAGCTAAAAATAAGATGTGGCAATACTGCTTTTCATCATCTCTTCCTCTGGGCCTGAAAGGGAAGCGCTCGTAGCAAGCGACACCCACCATCCCCCTGGATTCAGGATCGCAAACAACTCAACTCATCAGTTCCCAATAGTTCGCACGCAGCTTGGGCAGAGATATTATTTTCCTGGGGAGGAAAAACAAGGGTGAGAAACTATTACAATGCTAAAAATATCGGGGCGCGACAGCCTGGCAGGCTGGTCCTTGACAGGGGCCGATCCTCCTGCCTCTTCTTGCCCGCACGCGCGTGTGGCCGCCCTTCCCCTGCCCAGCAGCAGACGTGCCCCGTGAGCTGCGTGTCGAGACCCACCGCCCATTTTGGGGGGTAAGGGCAGAACTTTTCTTTGCTGGAAAGGTGCCCACTCTTTTTTTTTTTTTTTGCTGTACCCTCCAGTGCTTTAGGCCGATCAAAAGTAGGTCCTTATGATTTACGAGGCCCTCACAAGAGCGCAGGAGGAATTTACACGTTTGTCATCCTATCTCAGCATGTAGATGAGCATCCCACAGAGGCAGCAAAACTGAAAAAGGGACCCGTTCCCAGAGGGAGGCAAGGCACAGGAGATAATTAATGAACCTCGTTAGCCTATGGAAAGAGGTGGACAACTGCGAGTCTTTGCAGTTTGAGGTTCTCTTCACACATACCCTTAACCTCCCTTCCAGATGGAGGGGAAAGGATCAAGACACAACCTGGTTCCTGTAGGACAGGCTGAAGAGAGATGAACCTCAGTAAAGCGGAGAGGAGCGTTCAATCCCACAGCACCCAAGGAAAAACCCGTTATTATAGAAGATGGGAACTTAGCTACCACCCCGCCACGTCAAAAGAAAATTCGAAGTTCCAGTCTTCTCCTTTAAAATCTGCCCCGCGCCTTTCTCATCCGCCTGCACGTCCTGATCAATTAGCTTACGTCAAAGCCTTGTTACACACGCACGGAGTTTTAATTGATTTACTCCAGTCAGCGAGCAAGGAATAATTACACCTCGGAAAATACAGCTGGGCAGGCGAGGGCAGCCCGCTTCACTGCGACGAGACTTCGAAGTTCAAAACAAAGGCAGATCTGCTTTCAGCCCCGCGGTTCGATCATCAGCTTCAAACCGCCTGGCGCTCCCCGCCGCCGCGTTAGGCGGCTCTAATCAGCAGCCAACCCCCTGATTTTTCGTATCAGTGCAGCCAGGGTATTAAGCCTACAAGTACAGT
This sequence comes from Charadrius vociferus, assembly GCF_000708025.1. Lineage (NCBI taxonomy): Eukaryota > Metazoa > Chordata > Aves > Charadriiformes > Charadriidae > Charadrius > Charadrius vociferus. The sequence continues at coordinate 6,146,702 of NW_009647735.1, read as the reverse complement.
CATGTTCCGTATAAAGATATTGTTTATCTGGCAATAAACTCGCGCTAATCAAAGCAGTATTAGCTGGAATTTATAAAGCATGAGCTTTTCTCTCTGCACGGTAAAACGGAGAGACATCCTATAGCATACTGCAAATCTGAATACTGATTAGGAAATGCACATGAAAGACATTTCCATACTTTGTGGTGGTATTAAACAGACAGGGTCAAAAATTGATGCCACCACCTTTTAAAGACTCTTCATTCCCACCGCATGTACCAGGTATGAACCATCCTTCAAGACCTTTGAGTCAATAATCCTTACGCTTGTGGATAAAGGCAAAACATAAATAAGGAAGAGAGAAAGATGAGGTGAATAGAGGAGACCACGTTACGCCCTTCTGATACCTTAATTCCCAACGCCAACTTTTGAAGCGCAAACTACCGTAATACAAAGGAACTGGAGGAGCATCAGCCGCCTCTGAGGCCATCCAGCAGAGTACATGGTAAAATTTCATGCCACACTGTCTCAGCTACAGCATCTTCCAGGCAATCTTTGAAGATGCAAACTAAACACAAGATTCTGACACCTTTTATTCACCAACAGGGATTTCTGCCAATTTGCAAGATGGGATTTCGGGAGCCTGATCTATTTGTCTTATGTACTTCAGCCTCTATTAAAATCACCGAAACTATCACGGCGATTCTTCCTACACACACAAATCCCATATCGCGGAATCAAGCCTCAATACAAAATTTACAGCTTATTCTAGCTATCTTCAGGCTTATTTTAAAAACACATAATCGATTCAACACAAAGGTACCACAATTTCTGAAGAAAGCAAAGAGAAAGGGACCGAATGTTTAAAATATTCACCCTTCATTCACCACAACCGGGGTCAGCACCACGAAACGCGAAGCATCGCGCGGTCCCACCGAGGACGTTACTCGGCAAAACTGGCACCGAGCAACACAAACCGCGTCTCAATCCGACCTGACGAGGCAGTACTGGTTCAAGTTCTGCTCTTTCTAAGCATCACCCGAACAAACACAGATGAGCTGTCAAATTCTCTTACCTGCAGAGTTATTCAAACACATCCCGGGCACAGCCATAGTTTAAAAAAAAATATGTTTAAAGCAGTAATAAAAACAGCAATTAGACATCCTAACCAAGGAGGCCACAGTGCTTCTAAGAAAACACATGTAAAAGAATAGTGTAAGTGTTTCACATTGAGTGTAATGATTTGCTGATGAATTAACAGTAACAATTTTAATAACTTTACGAAAGATAAGTAATGCGTTATCTTCTCCTCCGAGTGACAGAGGTTCCGCCTTCACAAACAGCTCCTCCATACCTGTTTGAAGGAGAGGGATGAAAGCACACTACATGTTGTTGATTTCTTTTATAAGCCTTTTGCCACTCACTCAGTCTTCCTCATACGCAGTCAACTGCTCCTTCTGAAATACAGTTAATGTAAGAATTTGCGATAGCGGGGACGTGACATGACAGGGATACGTGGCATTCGCCGATATGGGGCCCAAACTGAAGTGCTGAGCTTTCAGGTAAATGAAGAGTAGAGATGCCCAACACCTTGCAGGACAGACATCAAGGTTTTCCGCACTTTTAGGTTGTCAAACCTGGGTGCTTTCACTACAGCCCGGTATTACTGCTAAGAGTTTCAAAGACAGCACTGTTGGGAATTCTTTGCTTTCAATGCTACTACCAAAGAGAACCCCATTTATGCCATTAGAAAATACAAGTGCCCAAATTTTTCTTTCCAAGCTGCTTTATCAGTGAAAGCAATATTTGGCCTCCAAATCCCAAATAATTATATCTGATAATTATTCAGGTAAGTCTGGTAGAAGTGCACACTTCAAATTCAATGGAAATTTGGGCATGCACCGGGCTACACGTTACCTTCAAGGCACCAGCAAATGCATTCATCCTCTCTGTGACATGAGTTCCCCAGCTTTAGGGAAAAAAAAATAATCAAGTATTAATTCCAGACTTCACTTTTGGGGGTCACAAAGCTCACCAACACTGGTGCGACACGTGGGCTTTCACAGGGCTCGTTATTAGGGTAGCACTCATCTCAACCTGGGGCAAGTCCAGGATAGTTTGGGGTTTTTGTTTTTTTGGTTTTTTTTTTTTAAATGGTAAATGGAGAGCCAGACACTGGGAAACTTGCTCTTAGAAAGAAGATGATTTGAAGACTTTGTTTAAACAAATAGTTTCCTTCTTGGGTGTTTGAACCAATACACACAGGACACAGATTTTAATAAGCAACACAAAGATACTCCCAGTTAAGTACATTGAAGAGGTGACAAATCAGACTAGATGACAATTTTTTTACATCTTTGAGCTGTGACTGACCAGACCACTACGCACCACTCAGAGCTGGGTCACCCTTCTTCTGTTTCGATGGAGCTATTTAACAATTTAATTTTTTTTTTTTTCTCCAATTTGTAAGCCCAGTTCTGTCTCTTCTTACTGGAAGTTCAGCCTCTCCTGTCACTTTACAATTTGGGTGCTTTTCTGACAATCTGCAAAACACCCAACTGGTGGAAAACCACCTTAGGCAATCAACTCAGCAACTTCACCTGGTACGCAAAGGTATTTCTCTTGATATGCTCAGTATTTGCAACAGCTTCAGTGGCTCAAACGCTGCTGGTTTTGCCAGCTCCTGCCGACAGTGATGATAAACCCGTATCTCTGCTCCTCTTATGAGGAGCCCTGGAGTTGCGGCAAATTCATAAAGCTCCTTTTCCTCTTTGTGCCTCTCCATCTCCATCTCTGTGTCATTGCCAGCTTCCTCTCTCCCTTGACCCCGGCTCCGCTGAGCGCCTCCTGCCTCCGCTGCCCCATCGCTTCTTTTATGGGCTTCATAAATCCACACTCCGCAGTGAGAAAATACATAGCCAGGCTATTAGTACGCTCCTGGAAACAGTGATAAATTATGCCCGTAATATCCCCTCTTCCATTACATTTTTCAGCTTCCTCGTGCTCTCCAGAGCCTTTTCAAAGCTAATTTTCTGCCATTCAAAGTTGCACAGGATTTTACTTTCTTCTGCCACTCCATCACACTTTCCCCCCCTTGTATCCTCATCCCAGCATCTCTCATTCATGCCACAAATCGCAAAGCAATTGAAAGTTCATCCTTCAACATACAATGTGCAGTGAAATAAAAACAAGACACTTCCAGTCCAAAAAGCCCATACACAAACCCTCTGTGCCTCACGACAAAGCTTCCTCTGCACCAATGACTTGAAATTATATGCTTTTTTTTTTTAAACTCCAAAATTATGTTCCAAAATCTACTCCTAACATTGCTCAGGAGTGCCTAGCCAATCGTTGTGATCACACTCAAAAGTCTTTCAAAAACATCCCAGTTTCGACTGAAGGGTTTCTCAGACCAAGGGTGGCACAAGGACACAGATGGAAAACCTGACAGGTCTTTTTGCTTAAAATAATTCTGGTAATGCCTCTTTTTCCCCGAGTAGCTTCACAGAAGTTTTGCTTATGCCCCAATAGGGAAACAAATACAAATGTTTAAACCCCTAAAGTTGCAATGAAACAGAACTGATGACTTTCAGAGCTCAGCATAATCCTGCTCTCCTCTACAGTCATTGCTCCCACTTAAATTAAGTGTCCTAAACAAGAACATCTACTGTTGTTAAATGCACTATGAGGAAAACGTACAACCTCACCTTTCTCCTGTCTTCTGTGCTGTTCTCTCCTTGTATATGAGTTACTGCATGAATATCCACAGTTTTCACTCCTTTCCATCGCCTACTACTTGGATACTTACTATGAAAAGACTATTATTTATACCAGTTTGTTACTCCCAACAGCCCAGAAATCACCTGATAATCAAATGTGAAACTGTTTTCTTTTATCATTGTGTCTTTGGGAAGAATTTCTGCACTGATACTTTGAAAGGAAAAAAAAAGAAAAACACAACAAACTAAAACACCCCAAACCAACCAAACAATGCCCAAAACCCCTTTTCCAGCCACAGAAACCAAAGATGCAGCTTCCCTGCGGCCAAGGAACACAAGCCCGTATGCTCAACAGGCCAGATGCCGACCGAACTCCAACATTAAAACAGTCTTATTGCTTTATCGGCCTCCCTGGCCAGGACGTATCCTGAAGCCAGGGCGGAAGAGAAACGGGTCACGCTTCATCCCAGAAATCTTTTCCCAGCTCCCGGGAGCAGCATCACAGTCCTGCTGCTGCCATAGCTTTCCCGTTAGGTGATCAAGAAGAGACTTACTATTTGATCCCTTTTGACTCATTTCATTTTTACCCACCTTTTATTGACTTCCACCAAAATAAATAAATAAATAAACAAACCCCCAAACATCCTTTCTTCAGAAAGCCAACACAGGGCAGAGGGGGAAGAAGGGAAAAGAAGAACGGCAGATGAAAGTCCTTCCAGCTCTCCTCGCCCAATCACTTGAAAACAGTTAGCTATTTTTGGCAGGCTCTGAACATTCAGTCTCTGGTATGCAAGATGAGAAGCAAACGTAAAGCAGAGCACATGACAAACCTGCGCTGACTGTACACCAGTGTGGTGGCAGAGGCCTTTCTCCTATTTACAGTCAGAAGAAACCTTACTTCAACACCTGGAGCGGGGGGTAGGAGGGAGCACCTGCACTACCCGATGGTCTCAAACAATTACAAATCACAATTCCCCCAGGAAACACATACGCCTGCGATTCCCACCCATACTACAACTCCCAAAACCACCACCACATCTTTATTTCACCAGAGAAGAGACTTTCACGGTTCAGGTATTCCAGCTCCGCACCCCATGAGAAGTGACAATGGCTTGCCGTGGCAATCGGCTCCATCACAGTTTCTTATTCTCCGGCAGCGCTCGGAGGAACAAAGTACAAGTGACAGCAGTTCGGAGCACTGTGTATAACTACAATTAAAAAATTTAACATTTTCGAGGCAGCACTGTAGCACAGCTTGGACAGATTGAGATCTAAGAGCAACCCAAGACATTTGAATGTCTATTGAACAAAGATAGCTGTGCAGAAATTCACAGCAGATGTAAAATCCAAAGAAAAAAAATGTTTTTACGTAAGCAATTTGACAGCACATTGACAATGTGTGGCAGTAAATCCAGTCTAAGATACTTGAACAAACATTGCGTACAGTATCCGCGAACTGCACAGAGATTCAAGGAGGGAGAAGGTGCCTACCTCTTTCTTAGATTTTGATACCTCCTGTTAAGTTTTCCTTTCTGGTTCTTTCAGGCTTTCTTTCCACTCTATCTTTCTTATTATATGCAAAAAAAAAAAAAGTCTTGAAGTTTTTCCCCTTCATTTGACAAAAATCATAAATACTTCAAAAAAAAACTTGAGGAAAAAGTCACTTCCAACAGAAGAGGAAAAGCACCACGGATGCAATACACCAAACTAACACAAAAAATATCAAACAAAACCAGATTAGTGCTAATTACCACTGGCTTTGCAAATAGAGGCTACTGGAGGCAGGGGAAAACTGTTCAGGACTCAAACTTCTGTACTTAAACCAAGTGTGTGAAGAGAAGCTGTATGAAGCCCCTGGAACTGCAGAGCTCCAGCCATCGCCTCCCTCTTCTGCCCGAGGAGCTGACGTCCCAGCTGAAACCAGTGACACAACGGGAACAGCCTCCTTGTTCCAGGAGAAAGAGGGAATTTTCTGTTTAATTCCTTTTGCCTGACCCGTTCTAATGAGAAGTGCAATTCGCAGGTTCCCTGTGTCATCAGAAGTTAAGGCCAAGGTGTTTTACCCACGACAGTAATTAGCAAGAGATCTCCCTGTCTTTATCATCTTGACCCATGAGCTTTTCCATCTCATTTTCTCCCCCTCTTGTTGAGGAGGGCGAGTGATGGATGGAGGACTGGGTGGGCAGCCGGCCGCGCTCAACCCACCACAGGAGTATTTTCCCTCTCGGCACAGGGTGTTTTAAGGGGGTGGAGGAGGAAGACGATCAGAAAAATAATCCCATGGGTACTACCACTACTGCTGATGAAATTCCACATCTGTATTGCCTGTCTCTGTTGTTAAAGTCCACATGAAGAGGGTGACAGGAGCCCAGCAGAGCGGTGCAGTGATGCTCCTGGGTTCCCTGGGCTGCCACCTGAGAGGGACCCACAGAAGCGAAGCAGTGACTTTGTGAAAGGCAGCAAAATGCCCATGGACCGCACAGGCCTGACGAGGATTACACGGTGCATAAGCTTGATCTGATCCCACTAAGACAAAAGAAATTTGTCCTAAATCGGGTGGTAATTAAAAGTACGTGCATCAAAAATCCCAAGTACTGGCTAAACAATTTATTCTTACAGCAACCAACAGAGCCTTATATCAATTATGTCAAGCCTCAGCTGAAAAGCATCTCGAGATTACCTGGGCCACAGAACAGAGTAATCTCTATAAATACACCTTCATTTCGGCTACAATCACAACCACAGCGTCAAAGGTAATGAAACACCACTAGTCCGGATTTAGTCGATCTTGAACAGCGTACGCGTGATGCAACCCAGGCCAATGGCAATTCAATTGCTATTTCAGGAATCTCTCTTCTTCCCACTTCATTTCAGTCCCTCTCCTCCCTCCCACCTCAGAGCGATGCTCTAATTATTCAAGCAACGTAAGCAGCGTTCAATCCATGCCAGCCCTTTCTTCCTTTAGCACTGACCTTGCCTTATACCTCACTCTCACAAAACTAATTAAGTGGAGAATAGTCTCACTTTACACTCCCTTCATGAAAAGAACCGAACTGTTACCTGCCTGAGGGTGCATTCAAATTATTTTCGCCTTCATTTCTCTCAGCAAAACAATGCAAATAATGAGCAAGAAACCAGACCAGAGAATTCAAGGAAACTCTTTCC
>NW_009647735.1:6134324-6139819 GCF_000708025.1 Charadrius vociferus | reverse complement strand
CTTTCCCCAAGTTACCACGCAAAAAAATAAAAGGATTATTGTCAGTAACATAATCCTTTAGTAGTTTTGGTTTGGGGGTTGTTTTTTGTTGTTTTTTTTTTTTTTCCCCCAAACATGTAAGCTTGGCCAAGACATGTTTTGGGAAAGTAGGGAATTTTGTTAGGCCAAGAGATAGTTGAGGAAAGAAAAAACAACACGTGGGGCACACAGACCCTAGAGCCGGGCTCAGCTAAGAGGGATCCAAGCGTGTAAGAAAGCTTCAGACCCACAAAATAGATCCGAAACCACCGAATCCCTAAAAGCATCCAGTGATCAACAGAGCAGTTCCCCTCCCATACACATTAACTCACAAAGATCCTCATCTGAAAGTACTCAGCTGTAGGTCATCTAGGGTGGGAAGGTTGTCCTCCCACATTTACCGACGTTTCGTCTGTACGCAGGACTGACCGCACATTTACATTCACAGAGGATTTGACAAGAACGTGGATTCACTGCTTGCAGGGAAGAGGCTGAGCAACAGGATTTGCCACATCTTTGCTCCCGAGGAAGTGGTTTGTGTAACTCTGGAACCATCTCTTTTCCTAAACGCGCTATAGCAATAACACACAGTGAGGAACAGAGGAAGAACATTAACATTAATTTGACCCAGGACCACGCTGCGGCACAAAATTCCCAAAGCGTAGGGGTAAAACCAATGCCTTGCAGGAAATCACAGTAAGTGGCGCAAATACATTTAATGACAAGTCTCCGGCATATTGTGGGTGGCCACAGCCCAGAGATGCCAGAAGCCTGAGCCATACAAATTCTCACGCACCCCCTGCGGATGCTGGTACTCACCCCTTCGCAGCCCCCTGCGATGCTCTGTGGGGCTACTCATCCCCCAGGCTGCTTCTGCCTGGCAGTTTTCCCTTTGAAGATGAGATCTGGCATCTGCCAAGAAGCAACTATTATTAAGTTTTCCTCTACAAGCAAAAAAGATGACTATCTTTGACTACTTTCCGAATAATACGCGAGCCTTTTGCCATGGGCAACAGCCATACGAGAACCGACAGTATCACAAACCCCGAAGTCTGGAGCTTGTCCTTAAAAATACTGTCTTGATGTGGGTTTTCAGTGTTAGCTGAAGAAATCATTACAGAGTATCAGCACGAACGTGCTGGCATCTCGATCTCAAAGGCCACTTCCATTTTTTAATTGCTGGTGTTTTACCAACAGATGTCAGGGACCACCATCTTGAGATTTAGAGGGAAGGATGTTTCTTTTATAAATGTATCTTTTATAAAAGAGCTACTGTAGTTTGTGGAACCAAAAACCAGTCACAGATCATGAGTCATAACAGGAGGTAGTTACTGTAAATATTCCAAGCATGGGCACATTAACAACCACCCACTAATCGGAGGCAACGCCACAGGCAGACACCGAGAACTCCCACCAGTGTCAATGGGAATTCTGAATGGATCGGGAGCTCGGCCAAGAGCCGAGTGTCTCTTGTAACCCTCAGCACGGACATCCAGGACGGGCCGGGTCGTGCCTCCGGCTGTGGCTCCCGCTCCCCAGCGGGCGATGGAGGCAGCTATTCAAAGGGGATCTGCGCTCTCCAACTTCAGGCAGGAGGCACAGAGCTTTCTAACGTGAACCAAATAAAAGCACCGAGTTTAACTACTCCTTCTTCAGCGCCATTAAACATTTATGATACAACCACAAGTCCTGACGTGTTAAGTCCACAGCACCAATTGGCCATGATAAGACCCAATCTACTGCCGGCAAACATCTGCCTGAACGGAGACTCGAGGTCGTACATCAAACTGCGGCTGCTGGGGAAGTCGGGGGGGGGCTTTTTTGTCTGGGAATGCAAAATGCACCCAAACCTCTGATCAAAAGACAAAGAAACGCCCTGCCTGCCACCGGAGCCGGCCCAGCAGCAGAGGAGGGTGCTGGCACCGCGCTCCCTTCCCCCTTCTCCCACGGGGCCGCAACTTGCTGCTAATTTTGATTCGGTGGACTCAGACCAAGACATGGTCAGCTTACACGTTGCCTCCGCGCGGCTCCTCTTCAGTCCCTGAAGTAAGTTACTTTCTCATGATTCAGTACTATAGAAATATAACTGTTGAGATCAGTTGCTTTATTTTTGTCAGCTTTTCTCCAGACCTTTCAATCATAAGCGGCATTATACTATATTCCCATAAAGCCAGGAAAAGCAGTAACAGACACCTCCAAAATTCTGACTTTTATTTTTCCTGCCAAGCACTTTCTTTAAGTGCTTTGTTTTCTGCTGTCACTAAATTAGAATAGTACCTATGCTTTCACAGTCTTTACCCTTTCTGTCGCTCTTTCAATACGCTCCTCTCACATTAGAAGCTATCAGCTTGGAAAACACTCCTCCTTCTATTTTGCTTTCTGGAGAAGAAAATATACTCTGAGTTTTCTCACCGCTTGTGGCTATCAGAGTGGTGGGCAAAGCCATCAAAGTTTCGTGCAGCGCCAGGAAAAGACCCCCACCCCATGTCTGCCTCGATGGGGGAAGGCAACAGCACGTAATGCAAAAAAAAAAGAATAACAAATGCGGATGAATCCATTCCTCGGATTGAATTTCAGGCTCTGTACTCCGTCCCCTGACTTTTCCTCGGAGGACCCAGGCAAATCGCAGAGCGGCCTCTGGAAAGCGCCTGGCTGGAACACCAGACAGCACGAGCTCTTTAAGGCCCGGATCCAACGCACAAGGATTTCAGCGGGTCTCCGCTCACTTTCTAATACGCTATACTCGCCTCCCCCCACCTCTCCCGCAAATGAAAGGTGAACAAAAATATTCCGCTCCAAATAGGTTGTGTTGACACAGCCCCCAGGCTCGCTGGGGCCACTGTTCTCAAAGCCAAAGGCTTTTTGAGGGAGGACTGGGGGAAGTCACCCGTCCTGCCGCGCGCGGGGCTCTCTGCACCGCAGCCGCCTGGCAGGAAAAGACCCCGACCCATGGGCACGTACCTCAGGGGACTTCTTGAGCACATAACTCACCTCCACTGAAGAAGAGCTGTCACCAACCATCAGACTACCACCGCAGGACGCTGAGCTGTCGTCACCCAGCCCCTCGTACCCAGGGCAGAACCCCAGGGAGAACGCAAAGTGAGAAGAGACGTGGGAACCTGCCCCATGCTCGAAACCACCCCCCCAGCTGGGACAAGGCTGCCCCCCAAAAAAAAGCCACTTGCAAAGACAAACAGCCCCCACGCTGGAGCGGCAGCACTGCCAACCCACCTCCAGGAAGCAGCTTGGATGCTCCCTGGGCTTACGGTATCCTGCAGCTCCCCGACACTCACACAGTTAAAAATTAAAAAAAAAAAATCAATACCATAATCTTATACATATACATTCACAGTTAACGCAGCGTTTTGCGGAAAGCAGAGGTGAACATCCCTGACTTCATTATGTTAATCCATAAACTTTATTTAGACCGGGATAGTTCTCAAACATCCACAGACAGCTTTAAAAGCAGCCAAATTTGGAGCAAAAGAGCCATCACCGGGTTTTCTAAGCAGGACTCAGAAGTGGGGCCAACAAACTCTGAAGCGAGAAGTTACTTTGCTGTTTGGCTTAAGAAAAGATATGAAAAAAAAAAACAACCCTGTTTCTTCAAAACCAGATTTTGGTACTTCTGTTACACCTGCGCAACTCCGGACACCACCGCAGGCTTTATGCGGGAGGGCAATTTAACGGAAAATCCCCATTGCAAGACAGCGACCACTTGCACTGGATTGTGCAGTGCCCTACCGAAATCCACGGCCTTTCAAGGTTTGGTACAAATCAGGCTGTTCTACAAAGACCCACCTCAAAAGCTGGTTGCAGAAAGTGCCGCTCAACAACTTAACCCAAAGCAGGTCCTTCCGTTAGGGCTGAACACGGCCCTCCCCGCGTTCCGTAGAGAACGACAGCAAAATCTCATCGCACACACCGCCCCGTAACGCCCAAGAAAGCTTCGGGAGTAAGGAAGGCTGACACTATTCTCACTAACGAAGTATTCCACATGTATTATGCTAATTTAGCCCTGGGAGAGCTGTATTTACAGCAGGTATTAAAATGACATCGCCCATCTTACAGAACGGGGCGTACATGAACATAGCACATAAGCTACTCTTACATGAATCCCGATTACATTGTTCTTTGAAAGAGTGGTTAACTCAGAAACATACAGGCTCCGGTCAGGACTGTATACCCAGTATACCCAGTGCCACAGTACAGCTGCAGAAATATGCAGAAAATGGTATCTCGTCCTATCCAGACAAATTACTGTTTCATTGTTTTAAAAAAAAAAATAAAAAATCAACCTGTTTTGACTCTGGCTAGATCCAAATTAAACTTTGCCATTAAGAGCACTGTCGCTTGCAGTCATCAAAAGAAAATTCAGGTGATTCAGAGGAAAAAGCACATTTCCTGTTTTACTCTGCGACACCAAAGGCTGAAGAAGCCATACAGCCTATACATTAACTGGTAAATACTACCTCCTTACCACCATACCGGGACCTTTTTAAAAGCGCATTTCACAGCCTGTAACCATCACTCACTTTTCTACAACAGTACCAAACCACCTCATACGTGAACCGGCTCCTCCTGCTGTACCTAAACCTGCCTCTTTACTTCATGATATCGGAGAAAGTTTTTGTGCCAGCTCCAGGAGAGGACCAGCGTCTCCTGGAAGCAGAGTATCACCATCAACTGTTTTTCTTGAGATTTTCAGAATATACACCTTCTGGTACACTGTCACCACAGGAATCAAAGCCTTGCGCATCAAAGTCATTACTGACTCATTAATAGCAGATATAAATGCCTTTGTCCCAGTGTTTTGAAATACATGTATGCCCCAAAACCTATACACAGGCAATTTCAAACGGGAAGTTAAAGCATCATTAAAACTTGTAATTGCAGCACAAAATGGAATATGTAAAGTTTGATTTAAAAAGCAAGCTTTCAAGCAAGCATAGCGCAAGTACGGCAAATTCTTTTTGTGTAGGATTGCAACACAGTTCTAAATCACGCAAAATAATTCCTCAGAAAGGCAGGAATCTTTTGTTCTGCATTGCTTGATAAATTATTTAAAGAACGTTTTAGTGAATAAGGCCACCATAAAAAAAAACCCTCAACATCAAAGAAAATAATGTAAATACCAAAAAATATTCATTTAGAAAATGTAGGATCTTGCAATGCATCTGCATGGTGAACTTTATCTTGTTGTGAAAAATATATATAAAAAAATCTGATGAAAACACTAAGGTTTTGAACATAAGACGTAGTTAGAACAGGTAAGACAGAGTCAAGGGGGAAAAAGAACATTAAAAAAACCAAAAAGGTCACAAAAATCTAGTGTTAAATACAAACTTTCAAAATAAAAAAAAACCCAAAGTTTTTTTTGGGGAAAAAAAAAAAAGAACAGAAAGGATGTATTGTTTTGGTGTATCGGTTAAAGTGCCCATTTACGTTTTATCAAACTGAAGAGCAGTTTTGCCCTC
>NW_009647735.1:6092507-6131658 GCF_000708025.1 Charadrius vociferus | reverse complement strand
CGGCTTACCGGGGCCGGCGCGCGCTCCGGGCTCCTCCTGCCCCCAGCCGGGGAGGGGAGCGGACTGCCGGGAGGCGAGGACATCACCTGGGTGAGGTGATGAGGTGATGAGGCACAGCTGAGCCCCAGGGTGGGGTAAAGCCCCATTCCCCCCGCACGCAGGTGCCTGTAGGTCAGGTGTGACGAGGAGAAGCAGAGCTGCCCTCCCCGGGGGGGGGGCTCGGGCTTCTTTAAATGGCTTTCCCCTAAGAAACGCACAAAGCACAAAACTGAACCCCGAGTCCCCCAGCAGAGCTCTTCCAGACCTCCGTGTCTCCTGCCGCACCACCGACGACCCCTGCTCTGTCTGTGGAACCCAGGAATTGGCCTGGCAGGGGCCTTCATGGGGGTTCAGTAAACCCTCTGATGAGAGTGGGCTTCAGGTGCTCTCAATATATGGTGATTTTACACCTCAATATACAGCTGTTCTACTTGAGCCTTTTTTCTGATTTTTTTTTTTTTTTCAACACTTCAGAGACCTGCCAGGAGGATCAAAAAGCTGGGCTTTCTCTTGCCTGTTTCCAGTTAAACTGGGACCGCTGAAAGCAGAGAGTTGGAAGGGGAGGAGTGGGGAAGGAGGGATTGTGCGCTTCGGCTGAGCCAGTGTTGGCAGAAGCAGCCCCAGCACGGAGGTTTCAGCTGTCCCGTACAACTTAAGACGTTCTGAGGCACTTGCAGAGACTTCGATGAGCACTACCGACAAGTCACACTTCTGCTCTGAGGTCTTTGCAGCCGCTGATAAACGCTGTGCGTAGTACGGCCAGCGAGCGTGCCTCACACTAGCCATTCTCACCTTTGCCAGCAGATCCGTTGAATTTTACGGGAGCAGTTATTACATTGACCAAACGGGGCCTACACACTCAAACTAAACACCGGGAGGAGGCAGCAGCTCCGCACCTTGTGGAGGAACTGTACCTACGGGTGGGCAGAGAGAGCTTACCCTGCTGTTTTGAAACGAGTTGAGTTTTCCCCCCTTACCAGTTTGCAAAGCTTAGAAACCTCAATTAAAACAGTAATAAAATATGGCGTTACGCATGCAAAATCGAAGGGGATTTGCATGAAGGCTTATTGCAGCCTGGGTACAGTTTGCACGGCCTTTACTTTTAAATCTACCTTGATGGCTCCAGTATTCTAGTGGCGAGGATGTTATTTGGGGCTGGGACACTGACTTAATTCCTCAGCTTCCCTCATCAGTTCCTTGCTTTGATGTGGGCATCTCTGGGTTTGGGGTAAATCCCGTAAGGTCTGGCTTTGCAACGAGATTTTGTTAACTAGCTCGCAAATGTTTAAACATGAATCTAAGCCTTAGTATCTCTGTACATCACTTTCCCAAGTGTAGTAGGGAAAAGTGTCACCTTGTCGTTTTACAGCTATAGTACGGGAAGCTGAGAAGCACTCGGACGCTGTGGTGACAGAACAGACACACAACAAGCTGCATACCGCAGCCAGACTTATCCAAAACTAAATGTGGCCTATACATGTTCCTGACACCGAGCTTGAACCTCTCCGTGACGGTGTTCTCCGAGTTTCTGAATTAGAAATAATTTCTGCACCTCCAGACAAATCACATATCCAGAGGAGGAAAATGTAGTGATGTTTAATACGCGGAAATCTGATGTGTCCTGTGCAAATGCTGTTCAGGTGTTCGACGTCCACCTGAGTGGCTAAGGAGGGTCTAAACTCAAGACTCTCTTGGGGACACACACACACAATTTAAAGTCAAATATAGTAAATTGCTGTAACTACACCCCTTTTGTGCTTCTCCCAAGATTGAGACGGAATCGTCTAAACCCAGTTTGTTGCCGGCAGCAGGAGCAGCGGAGCATCCTCCGTAGCCTTTTATGGCTCCTGAACTCTCCTGCCCGGAGGGCCAAACGCCATCGCCCCCAGCACAGCGAGGTCTCGCACGCTCCAGGGTGGGACGTGAAACATGAGGCTTTTGCGGCAGAGAGAGACGCGCAGCGGATCGTGTTTGGGCTCTCCGAAGAGTTGCAGCTCAGGGTCGCTCTCCGGGAACAGGCACGGCAGAGCTGACGTGCTGCACGGAGCTGTGCCTCTGCTCAGGGTATTTATTCCCCCAGAAACATCTCCCAGAAGGTCCTGACTTGGCACAGGCTTGGATAAGTCGGGTATCATTTACAATCTGAAATTGTAAACTCTTAAGTGCCTTTATACAACACAACTATTGCCGCTTAATGTCCAATAGCTGTACCGTTTGTCCATAAAACACATACTCAAGTCATGAACATGCTTTTCCTGTCCTCGTAAAATATCTAGAGAGACATATATCCCCTGGGGAATGCTGGAACTCACACAGATACGGTAGCGGCATAGCTCCTCAGTGTACTTTTTCCTTGGTTCTTTGGCTTATGCACAGGTTGAAATTTTCTCTTTTCTACAAGAAGTGGCTTGTAAAAGGTCCAGGTTCTGCTCTTTTATATAGCGGGAACTTTACATTATGCCTTTAAGGCAGTCCAACAAGTTTAAATTAGCTTTGTCACGATGGTTCTTGGTACTTTCCCAGTTCAATCTGAAGTAAAACTCTCCCTGTATTCAGGCGGAGCAGGATTAGGCCTTGCATTTAAGATTCCAGACATGGTACAGTCTCACTAATACAAGTACTTACTACTCATTTCAAATTATATTTTTATATTCATCGTGGCATCTAGAGGTGTCTATTGCATTATGATAAAATAAGTAAACAATTACATAGCCATGTCTAAAGTTTTGTTGCCACTGTTTTGTGACGATGCCTATAAAATCGGTCCAAATAAATCCATCGCACCTCTCCTTACTGCCTGGCCTGCCACTGGTTTAACTGGAATGCTAGGACAGGTTTCCTTTCTACCAGTTGTGTGTTTTAACAGAAAACACAAAGATTTACAGATGAGATTAATACTAAACACAGGGCCGAAGCACAGCCTATTCTCTCGCAGGCACATCCTTGTACTAGCGGATGTTTAATTTGGTGCCCATCTTATTTTTACCATTCCTATTCCTACGCAGTCTTAAGCGCTACACAGAGGATCTTTTTTTGGCAGACAGCTTGCTGTGCAGAATCTTCCTCTTTTTGATTGCCAAAACCCGACTGCTATATGCAAATAGAGTTCCAGCTAATGGATAGTATGGGGATTGCAGTTTAATTTCTCTAAATAATTCAGTCTGATAAACAGAGAAGCCCTAAGCAGACGCTAGTGGTAAGGGATAATGATCACACTCACACCGCGAATCTCTCACCTATTTACTATGAATCATTTCAATTAAAATTAATGGACATCAAGCGTTCCGTGCTGCGACCCCGGCACTTCGGATTGCTTTTCTGGGCTGGGGAATGTGCTCAGCGCCCGGGAAATGGAGCATCTCACATCGCTATGCAGTGGTCCCTCTGGCTGATCGAGCTTTGCGAACCGCAAAGCAAATCCCCATCGAGGCTGCTGGATCGAGCACCACGCTGATGTGAGGCCTTTAGCACTGGAGATCAAAGTCTTCCAGATTATTGAAAGTCTAAAATAGGCCAGTCTTGAAGGTCTTTTTTCTCTGCATTTCAGTACATTCGCTAAACTAGATTGATCACAGTTCACAAAGGCATGCATTTCTGTAAGAGTATGGTACTAGTTTTGGTGTCTAAATAAAAACAAAATAATAAAAAAAAAAATCTTCTTACAGCTCCAGAAAAGCCTACAAAGTAGTGGTCTAATGTACAAAGAGTATACCTCACATGCAATCTCAGCGCTTCTCTCCCAGCTGTCAAATCTTTTAAAGGCTCACAGCAGACCTTGGTTTTAAGTCCTGGATTTACCGAAATTAAAACATCCTGAAATATACCATGAAGTTCTGAAATAAGCAAATTTTGGCAAAATGCGTTTGGGTGATTCTAGTGGCTACACAAATACCAGGTGGCAAATGCAATGTATTTATGGGAATCACTGGCAGTACTTAACACAATCTATGAATTATCGCTTGAAATCTTCATTTAGCAGAAACATTTACATGGATTTTTATTAAGCCTGGAAAGCCTGACTAGACCTACAAAAGAAGTTTTCCGTCTCCAAATCCCACCTGGATTACCTCCGATAGATGACTGCTCGGCAGCCTGCCTTTTTTTTTTTTTTTTGAGGTTGTCCTTCTCCTCAAGTTTGGTGAAAGGCAACTGCTTAAGAAATCTCATCTCTTTTGCACCCGCAGCACCTGTCTGACACCAGAGCCTCTATACATCCCATAACCATCAATCACCAGCACACGGAAACTGAGTAACACTGGAAAGACAGACGGAGGACACAGGTTTGCAGGTATAGGATGTGGGAGAATGCAATAAAGGGCTCCCGAGTGCTTTCTGGCGTGTTTATGTAGAGGCAGCGCTGCGTGGCTGGAGGCACGTGGTGGGAGCACTCCCCACGCGTTAGCCTGGAGAAGCGGCCAAACACGCTCCGCTTTGTGCCCCTGAACTATTCCTTATTTCTAACTTTCACAGGTAAATGAAAAGATGCGAGGTTTTTGTCTGACATCTGTTCATATCACCGCTGGCGGCGGGAAGAGCCGTAAGCCGGAGCGGCCGGCCGAGCCCTCAGAGCCGCGGCTGCGCTCTCTGCTCTCCCCTCCTCCGGCCCTTCTCCACTTTGCACCCACGCGAGCAGAGCGAGGACCTGGCAAAAACGACAGGCAGCTCGTTTCCTCTCCAAGGGAGGCAGCGGGGAACATACGCAATTTAAAGAAAGTCATTACTCTTTTGTTAGACACCTGCAGATGGAACTTTTGCAGGTGGAGTGGGGAAAAAAGGCGGGAGGGAGCGTTCAGTCTCCTAACTGAAACCAGGTGCCTTCACCTCAGAACAGATTTTTGCCCAAGGCCCCTTCTCTGAGGGTCGTTACAGAAAGCAAAGAGATGAAAGACGCGGGAGTGGCACTTCTGCTATTCACGGCACAAGTCAGAGGACAAAGGTGGTCCCGCACCCCGTGTGAACACAATAACGAGAAGCAGAAATCAAACCATGGCTATCGCTCGCTGCTTTTTGCTGGGTAAAGTAAGAGGCAAAGGCACTTCTTCACAGAGCCCGTCATCCTGCGCATTACAGCTTTCCCTTTGCGACTCCTTCTGCTACTTGGTCAAGTCTTAAAACTGGAAAGGTTTTGAAGTCGAGCTGGAGCGGGAGCTTTGATGTTCGGCTCCGCCAAGCTGCAGACTGGCAGGGGCGGTTGAGCTCACTCCGGCCTTTGTGGAGCTGAGAGAAAACGGTATTTGAAGAAGAGGGCCGGAAAACGCCTACGATGCCAAATCTGGGCCTGACATCCAGGGGTAAACTCACGAAGTCCTGGTGCGATGGGAGACCTGATGTGAGGAACCTCGGGCCGCCTCGGTGATGGGCAGGCGAGCACTGTGACGAGCGGGACGTGATTGATCTGAGCCTTCCCGGGAGTCACCCCCGCGTGCCAGACACGGCAAGCTAATAGAGCAGCAGCAGGGAAAAGAACATACAGCAATATTTGAAAGGAAACTCGCCAAGTAGAGCTCTGACATTATTGCAGGCTTGCATATGCAATGATATCATAGGACAACATTTTTATTTTTTTTTTCATGCCTGGCTTTTTCCTTAAGCGTGGTAAAAATTAATCAGTGTTTGATTTTTACAAGACAGAGAGAGGAATGTGATGGTTAGTTTTTCAGGCCTATTTTGGGCGCTCAAAGAACTCTAAAAAACAGTTATGCTTAAAGTTCAGAGCTGGTCCTTAAAGGAAAAATGGAAAGATATTAAATTAGTTCAAGAAACATCTTAAAGGGAGCTCTAAGTGTTGCAAGAAGCCTACAGTGCGTAAGGCAAGATATTTGCTGTTAATCGGAATATGCTCTTATGCACCAAGCAGCGCTAGAATTGCATGGCCACAGAAGAAGTTGCTTTTCTCTATCACGAACCTATTACCCCCTGCTACTTTCCGTTCCTTTCCTGCACGAAATTGTCTCCCCCTGTACAGCTCCGCGCAGTTCATCCCAGATGCCTCAGTTCTCTTTAACTTGCGGCAATTTTAAGCTGCATCTGCTGGAATTTTTCTAGCATTTCCTTCACTAAGACACGAGCTAGGTTCAGCGCTGGCCCGGGGTCAGAGGATGAAGCCCACCTATATCACACGGGGCACTTGGGCACCGTTTCTCCCGTTTCCTCTGGCCACGGCGCTGTGGTCATGCCACGTGGCTCTGTTCGTTTCCAACGGAGCTGAACCGGGAGCTACCTCATAAAGCTCTCACATGTCTTAATCAGATGGCAGCTGGTATTTCTCACGTGTCAACCAAGTTTTGATCCCAATGACAAGCACAGCGCCACGGGTGAGCACAAGCAAAGGAAAGAGAAAGACTTCTCCCGTTTGCTTTTATAGGCTTGCTTGAGTCCTCACGACCCATTAACCCCCCACAGCACAAGGTGGCTGGCTGCAACTGGTCTAGTGGCTAGCTTGAGCTTTGAGGAGAAGCAAAGCTTTAGCTCTGAAAGTCAACTATTGCATGACCTGGAGACTTTTTTTTTTTTTTTTTACAGAGCGGACTTCAGGTAAGCGGGAGGATCTGGATTTGTTCAAGGCAGAGCGTGTAGCTACAGCCTTTCTCCTTCAAACCGGCATGGAGCGCAGGTCCTTGCCTCGCCAGCCCAGGAGGATTCTGCCTGCTCGTCCTTTGTAGAAAACCACAAACACTGCTGGAGGTGTTCGCTGTTCAAAGAACTGCATTTGGAGGTCGTGGCTCTGAAAGGGAAAGAATTTTAAAGTGGTTTGTATGTATTTAAAAGCTTTTTCTCGAGCTCCACACGACCCGTGTTGACATAATTGAATTTTTTTGACTTTTTGCTCTTGCCGCGTTTCAAAGCAGTAGCTGAGCGGTGCATGCAGCTCCGCAGCGTGGTACGCACTAACCCTTGGCATTTCGGTTGAGGCAGGACCGTGCCCAGGCTTGGTGCTGGCGACAGCTGTCAAACGTGGCTACAACTCGACTGTTTCTCGTCCTGCCATTCTGCTTTGGCTTTTTCCCGCGCCATTGCTAGATGCTGCCTTGGGGCACCGCCAAGAAGTGGTGCTTCCAGGCTCAGCTCACCGTTCCCCGTTTCTCTCCCCCAAAATTCCTCCTAGGTGTACAGCCTTCCTACTTGCCGGTAGCACTTAGATATCTACAGATGTATTATTTCTAGCCAGGAGATTTGGCTTTCTGTGCCTCTGATCTGAATGCTCTCTCAGCATCTTTTAATAGCGATCACTATTTTGTATCCCTTTTTGTTTTTCTCTAGGGAATATGCCAGCAGGGATGGGGCTGAAATCCTTCTGGATCAGGAGCAGAGACAAATGCAGCTCTGTTTGTAAACACTCCAGGGCTATAATTAGCAGGAGTCAGGAGAAGAATCGCTTACAAACTTCAGGCTCCCTGAGCCGTCTTGAGGAACGTCACAGGCGTATCGACACATCTGCTGCCGATTGAAATAGCAACCGGCGTCAGAATCACAGAATTGCTGAGGTTGGAAGGGACCTTTAAGATCATCAAGTCCAACCATTAACCTGCCCTGACAAAACCACTTCTAAACCATGTCCCCAAGTACCACCTCTACCCTTTTTTTAAACACCTCCAGGGATGGCGAATCCACCTCCTCCCTGGGCAGCATATTCCAATGTTTAATAACCCTTTCAGTGAAAAAAATTTTCCTAATATCCAATCTAAACCTAATTGCCATCCCTCTGTGTGCCCGGCGGGGAGCCCTGCCTCCAGCGCCCGCCCCACCACCCAACTTCTCCAAATTCCCCAGCCCCTCTCCTTGCTTTAGGCTCATCAACCTCACGACACCACCGCAAACATCTTCCGCTGGAGGAACTATCCAGATCCTCCTTAACACCTTGCAGACACTGGGAGAAAAGCCTTGGTCAGCCAGAATATTGTCCCACAAAAAAAAAATAATAATAAAATAAACAGAAGGGTTTCAAGGTCTGATGAAATGTTGGAAGACCAGGAAAACCCTCACAGCACACACAGTTTTTAAGTGGGACTGTGCTGCGCAATTTCAAGCTTGAGGGAAAACTAAGCCATGTTGGGTACAGCAGAGGACTTAACATTAACCAGGACGGGTAACCCCTACGTGTATCTCTCTTTTCAGCAGTTACAGGCAATGGCATATAAAAATGACCTTGGCTGTGTCTGAAGGAAAACATGACAATAGAGAAGCAGTGCGATGCTCAAACAGCGTGTTCAATAAAATCTATGCTTCTCAGAACAGGCTGCCAAACGAATGCCAAACGATCCAAATATATCATGTCAACAGTTAAACTCACCTCTTCACACATCCTGAAGTATCAGCTTGGCTTTTTTTTTTTGTTTTATAAAGCACACGAATATATACAACTACACATCTAAAGCTTTTTCAAAAAGGCATAGCAAAATCACGGCATCTTCTTTTTCAGCCATCTATTGGCTTCACAACACTGAAGGAGATTAAAATATCTACAAAAGAAGTAGGTGGTATATTCTAAAAAAGAAACAAACGAAAAAATAGCGTTACAGCCAAATAAAGGAAACATCTTCAGGAAATGTCCAGTATTTGGAGTTTTATTCAGTGTTGGAGAATATGGTTACTTTTTTTGAAAGTGAAATTTCATGCCCACAAACCTGAGGTTATCGAAGGAACTTACAGAAAGACCGGATTTTATTTAAGAGGGAAAAACAACTGAACTGAATAGCATAACTCCTCTCTGCTTTGTGTTACCGGCTCGACGTGGGATAAAGCTAACATCTTCGTCTCCACCAAAGAAATGGAGAGAATTCGGTGAGAAGGGATCGCACCCAGAACTCAGGCGAGGAGACCGTATTGAGCTTATTCTGTACAACTGATACATTTGGTAGCAACGCTGGGATTTTCCTTGAGGGGAAAAAAAAAAAAAAAAAAAAAAAGAAAATATTAAACTAGATGTTTGTAATGATCAACCAGGATATTCTGGACACATGGCTTTATTAAATACAGCTCCTTACCACCCTATACCCTACTGCCTGCTCAGGGCTTTGCTCTTCAAGTCATCCCCCGAGCGCAGGGGAGCTGCGGGAAAGAGCTGCGCACAGTCCTGTCTATAAGGGTTTGCATCGAAAACGTTGGCTCTGACGCTCATCACTGCTGTGCTCCCCTCTTTTGCAGCACTTTCTCTGCAGCAGACCCCCGTAACTCCATTTGAGAGGCCGTCGGTAACGGGGCCGGCATCGTTAGCGGCAGGCACTCTCCTTCTGGGACACTCCAGTTGATCAACGCTTCTGCGGGCGCTGCTGTCACCGGCCATAGCTCCCCAGCACAGCCTCGTGCTGGCACACGCTCTCAATTTAAAAAGTGGGTTCCCCCCCCCCACCCCCCCCCCCCCCCCCCCCCGCCATTATTCTTGTCTAGTCCTGGATATTAAGGACTTGTTCCAGCTTTAACCAATTGTAATCATGGGACATCTCCTCCACCGATGTGAAGCCCGAAGGACCGGGGTGTGCTGTGCTGCACTTCCCTCCTGCAGGAGGCACGGTAGGAGAAAGCATCCCCGTGGCGTGGGAGAGGCTGCGCGGGCGGGCAGCGATGGCAGAAGCGCTCCCTCTTGTAAAGCCATCGCCAACAGCAGAGGGGTGATTGGGACCGAACTGCCTCAGGTACAGCCCCGGAGGGATGCAAAGCCCTGACTCTGTTGGATATGGGACACCCGAGTTGGTGAGAAAGCACACTGCCATCCCTTGGGCAGCGGGACACGGGGAGGCTGATGTGCCCGAGATGGCCTCAGGGCTAACGTGGCAATAGCCCAGCACCCACCAGCCCAGAGAAAGACCCCGTCAGACTTACACACCAACCCGGAGCTGCTGGGTTTGGACAGCAACGGCAACTCCTTAAAAGAAGCAGTAAGAGTCAAAGTACATGACTGGAGGCGCTTTCGGTAGAGCCATATTCTTTCCATTTAAAGTGCGGTGCTTGTCAACATTTCCATTTCTCTGCCCTTGGCAGGACGCGCACACGTACACCGTGTCATGTCCGCAAAATGCTTGGCTGCGATTTATATCCCCGAAATCCTTCCCATATGCAAAATATCCCATCCGTTTAAATAGAGGGATTACAGGAGTAGGAGGAAGCTTAGCACAAACAATAGCTGTGATCAGACCCGGCGTGCACGAGCGATTTGTGGGAAGTGCAAGACATATCAAAGATGGCAGGTGCTGCTCTTGCTTGCGAGCTATTTATACTCGCGGAGTCACTCCATAAACACTCTTACTTTAGTACACTCGTAGGATTCTTTTTCAAAGGGAGAGGAGAGGTGTGGAGTATGACTGCACGGGCCAAGTCTGTCATTTTAAAGATAACCGAATTAAGTATTGCGTAAAAAAATCCCACTATAATACACAAAAAGCAGTAGCCTGATATAACTAACTTCAAAGTGGGGAATCATGACAAACCAGGAGATATGTAACAGGGATAAAAAGCCACAAAAAGAATGCAAGGGGAGCAAATAAAACATTTTCCTCTTAGAAAGTACTAATCTTGGAGATTCAGGCTCTGACGGGATTTATTTTGTTTTTAAACAAAGGAATCACTATCTCCCACAGGAAATAAATATATTTGATAAACAGGACTTGGCCGCTTCCGAGGTTTGAGAGTGCAATGAACGTGACTTCTTCCCAAGAGATGTGTTGTGGGGGAAAGTTGGCCCTGAGGAGGGACCTCCTGGGCTTCGGCAGGCGCAGGGCTGAGGAGGGAGCCGGGAGCGATCCTCAGGGACGTGCCAGCTGCGGGCATGTCCCCGGGCTGAAGCGGCAGCAATCCTGCACGGGAAGATGCTCTCCTACCTTCCCTCCCATCCACTGCCCGCATGAGCCACGGGATGGAGGCTTTTGAATTCAACTGGAAATAAAAACTGAACACCATAGAGCACGGACCACCTGGGAACACCGTCAGAATCGGTCACAGCATCTCTCAGTCGGTGTGAGATGTTGTAAACCCCAGGATTAATCCCTTACACATTCTCCTTGGAACTCGGGGAGGAGCAGAGATGTCACCACGATCTGAACCCTTCATCCACACTCCCGCGTGCGCGCTGTGAAAACACAGGGAGCTGCGATTCAGATGCCCTTTCAGCGATAACACCCCCAGCGCTGTCATCCTCACTTGCGCGTGTCTGGAAATAATTGTTTGAGAAACTGCTATTTCTGACTCACAATTCCAGTGGTGAGCGCGGGTACGCTGAAAAGGTTAGCGCCTATGTTATTTACATGTCAGGGCTGTTCAGAGGCACTAACAAAGGTTAAAGAAACCAAGTAAAGACGAATGTGACCTATTCTTTGCAGTCCTGATCTTAAGCCTTTCAGCCTGGCAGATCTCCGTTAAAATGAATGAGAATTTCTGGGCCAAAGCTGGAAAATTCACCAAAAATCATTCTCCTTGTGTTTTGTTATTGCAGCCGTGCAGTTTTCAATTGCTCCTCAGACACAGTTCTCGCAGGCACAAATTGCATCATTACCAATTATTTTTCTTCAAGTACCAAGTATCACTGTCGCCTTGTTGTAACTAAGGCAGTAATACAAGTCTCAGAAGTGATTTTGGGGAAAAAAAAAAAAACCCAAACCTGATTAGCAAGCATCTTCTTCAAGGCAAACTACCACAAGTCATTAATCATAAAAGTTTCTAATTTCAGAAATGAGTTAACTGAACTTTAATGAGACAAACAGCTTTTAAGAGCTGCCACCACAAGCCTGTATGCATTAAACTGGAGAGCGTAGCGAAATGACTGATTTCATTACCGATTCCAGGAAACGCTCCACCAGAAGCAGCTTGAGAAATCCACGAAATCTCCAAATTCCTTTAAAAAAATTCTACTTCTTTACAGTACTCGGTATTCCAGGGCATTCGCGCTACATTTGCGCCTGGAGCTGAGGTCACCACCATAGGATGACAGCAGATTCTTTTATAATTAGCGAAGCAGATTCCGTGCCACGTCCCGAATGGTTTCGGCTGGCGGGAGGTGTCACCCTCACCGAGGAGCGCAGCGATGCAGCCACCTCCCCCAGCCAGAAGGCTGTTGGAGGCCAAGGAGAGCTCCTGAGCACCCGTGTCATGCACGATGCTGTTGTATTCCCGCCTGTCCTTTCCCCCAGCTTCTCAACCCATCAGTAAGAAGTTGGGAGGGAGAGGAGGGGACCGGGGGAGGGCACAGAGGCATTGGCAATGGCATACCCCCCCAGTGCCTGCGCTCCTAAGGTCCCTTCCAGATCAAGGTTTCTGTGACTAACGACCTCAGGACATCAACATGGATGCACGCGTTTAAACCATTATAAAAGAGAGAAGAACAGATCATTTCTGCTGGGGAACTGCTCCTTCTCGAGAGCGACATTAGAGCAGAGTCCTTGCACTGTTGGTGCAGGAAAACTCATAGACATCAATAACCGAAGACACTATCAGCAAATCAAAACAAATACTAGCATTAAGAATGTATTAGTCACCGTGGGAAGCAGTCAAAGGGGAAGCTTGATGGCGTTGCCACATTTTGGCCTAAGCGGAAAGTCACTCTGAACGGGACGAAATGTTTCCTGAGAAGTATTCAGCTCTAATAGCACTGCAAATGAAACACCTGGTCCTGGAACGGTCCTCGCTTCAAAACTACGCCCCGCCGACCTTCGTGCAAACAGATGTTCATAGGCCAGCGACCTACTGTTGTCTTCTCATGACAAAAGCTGAACAGATTGATGTGTAAGGCACAGACTGGATGCTGCTGTTCGCCAATGACAGCATCACCCTCTCGAGGCGGGAGGGCCAGCACGCCCGGAGCTGCCAAAGCGGGGCTCACCTACGGCGATTCACGCTTCGCCGGCATCTAACTCCCTCCTCTACAGCGGGGAGAAGGTACCGCCGGAGGGACTCAGACCACCTCCTTCTCCTGGGAAGGATTTTCAGCCTGGTTCCCCAAACCCAGGAGTTGTTTGGGTGAGGATGCGCTGCTCGCCCCTCACCAGGCAGCTCTAGCAACATTTCCCACGTAGCCACAGGTCACCACATTGTCCCTATAGGGCAAAGTCAGGCGGCCACAAGGCCTGAGCTGCCGGGGAAAGGAACCTGGGCTTGTGCCTGAGGAACCCCTTGCTTTGGGGCAGGGAGGCGAGGATGTGCCACGCACCATCGTACCCAACCAGCAACAGATTTGTGCCCCTTGTTGGTTTTCCCCCTGGACCCCGGATCAGGGATGGAGCCAGAGGCTCTCAGCAGACCGTCACGGGGCCAACCACGAGCCATCTGCCTCCATTTACAGCAGACATCTCCTGGGTGTCACATTGCCACCTAGTGACTAGCTCCATCACCCAGCAGCCCACCAGCTGGGGGCAATAATTTTGCTCCCATAGGAATAAAATCGTGTAGGTAGGGGCTGGCTCTCTGCTGCCCTGAGGCCGGCGGTCACTCCGCTGCCTGCCCTCCCGTCTCCCCGCCGCTGCCCAGGGTTTTAAACGAAAACCTTAGGCGGTTAATCTGCCAATTACCAATCACAGCGGCCACTGTTAACGCAAAAAGCCAAACACATCGGTAACGCGGGAGGGAGAGATGCTTCGTTCTGCAAGTGCGTTTGCCTCCCTGGATGCCCTGCTCGCACAGCGGATTGAAATCAACAATACAAGTGACTTCATCCCACTAAATTTAAATGAATTCGACTATAAGTGGTTTAAGAATCTTTTTAGTGTGTTAATCGGTACAACATATCGTCATATTTGTTATTCCATTAAAAGATAATTAAAGCAAACAGCAGCAGCCAATAACTTGAAAAAGGGGAACCGAATCAACTAAAAACTGCCTTCCTTGAATAAAACGTTAGATACACCTGTATTTATTGGCGTCTAGTGTGGCAAGATAATGCTTCTCGAGAAACAATTCAGCTTCTATTCCTGACATTGAAGCAACGCGATAAGAACAATTTCCATTAAGAATACCTACCGAGAAGAGCTACTTCTTCCTGAAGAAGGGATGAACTGAGAGCTCTTCACTAATGACTTCTGATTCATTTCCCCAACACCTCCGGTAATGAAGTGCTGTTGTGTTCACTTCTATGAGTGAAGCACCTACTCCTTCCCCTCCTGAGCTGTGCCCTGTGCACAGTTTCAGGTTTTTCCCTTTCCTGACTTAGCCAGAGCTCACAAATGCCATTGCACTATCTGGGTAGCTTTGGTCCCAAGGAAAAAAACAGGTTATTTCTAGCAGAAATATTTGCTCTCCAAACTCCCTGTTTTTAACTGTGCTGCCAGGAATTGGGGAAGGTCAGCAAGGACATCAAGCTGCCACCCAGCACCAAGAAATTAAGGTCGGAAATTGCTGAAAAGTCACATGGACAAATCAAAGAAAGTGTTGTGCAACCACGTCATTTTTCTGGAGCCATCCAGGAAGAGGCACAGGGCACTGCTGTACCGAGAAAGCATTTTATGGCTTTTTCTACAGTTCTTTGTTATCCAACAGTAGTGAAGCAGTGTTCTATGGTCAATAATGCTCAGCTGTGTGAAGGCCCGTTCCTACTTAAACAGGCAATGTGCTTCCCACGCTCCAGCAAGAGCCAAAACTCGTTTGATGAAGCCTGTGAAGCATCGTGCAGCACAGCGCCGAGAGCCCTGCCTGTGGTGTCATTACCCGCAGGGGAGAGGCTGACGCCTATTCCTTCCCCCCAAAACTATCATTGTTTCCAAACGCTCTCAGTACATTTCTTTGGTTGTACAGTCATGACAAACCATGTCAGTTCTCCTGCTTCGCTAGCTGTACCGAACGCAGCTTGCTATAGGATGTGGCCTTTGGTCAAACTCGGATGTATTCATAATTAACGTGCAATGCTTTAAGTGGATAATTTTCAAAGAATCCACTTTCCATACCTGACCGTAAGGCCTTGGTTTGTATAGTGTGGCTCTTTAGCTTGGACTCACCTTAAGCAGGAAGGGGGAAAAAGGCTTCCCAATTTATTTTTTTTTTTTTTTAAAAAAAAAGGAAGATACTTTTTTAAACCTCGTGAAAGATGCCCTAGAAAATGACTTAACAGTATCGACGATTGCAGGACTCTAATGTCGCTGCTTATTGGCTGAATAGAACCTGGCGATGACTCTTCAGAACATTACTCACAGGTAATTGCGAGGCGGTGGTTTCTGCCGGAGAGCGCAGCTCAGCACCGGGGGGCAGCCGGAAGGGGTCCCCGTCGCCTGAGCCTCTCCAGCCAGAGCCTTCCCAACACAGCCCAACAGAGGCAGTCGATGCTTGTTCCGTGAAGGATCGCGGTACTCAGTGGTACCTCAACTTGGAACACTCGCAGATGTAAGGGTAAGCACCGGGGTTGTTTACAAAGAGCGCGCCGTACTTCGGAAGCGCAGCCCTTGCCTTCTGCAATTAGTATTTAATGACTTATTGCCAAACACTGCTGGATCCCAAAGGGCTGCAATCCCACAGCACAGAGAAAATGCTTCCTCCAGCACAGCTTGGGAAAACAGGGACGAAGCCCTCCTGCCCGCTAAACCTCCACGGCCACACCAAATCAGTGGATGTCATTCTTCATCTATCCATCACTTGGCTCAATCAGTGTTCCGCTGTCTGCCCGACCTCCACGGGAGCATTTCCAGGCCACTTCGTCCCCGCGTGGCGATCGCTGGAAAGAGGCACGACTACATTTGAAATGTAAACGGCTGGTTCTCTGCTTGGGGCTGGAAGGTTCGGGCTCGCTCTGTATCTAGCAGAGACCATAAATCCCCTGGCCAGGCTGGGATTCATTTTAATTACACGACAGCCTCTGATGCTGAACCTCGGCTTCTGGAGAGTTGTTATTGTGTCTCTTTTGTCATGCGGGATCAAAACCTCGCAGTATTTGCACAGCTGTTCCCATTGCTCACGTACCTGAGCCTGAAGCAGCCTTCATCTCATCCATAGCTGGTTCATCTCCCACCAGCTATAATTACAGGTCCAATTCTCCCAATTTTGGGGAGGGGAGGGCAGTATTACAGTGGTTAATACTACTTATTGATTACTTTGATGGCTTTTCACCCGAAGTAGATGTCTTCATTCTAGGCTGCAGCCCTGCTGTGTGCTATTGTGTAAACACGAAGAACACAAGGTTCCATCCGAAGATTTCGGTATTTTACAAATTCCCTGTTTGCTTCTTTTCTCCCTTCTACCTCCTTTCTCCTACCCTGTTCACTAGATGCCAGAAAAAACAGGGCTGGACCTGTGCTAAGTCTGAATCATATTAGGCTTTCAATTAGGAAAAAAAAAAAAATTAATAGATGTCACGTCAGCTAACGCCATGCAAGAAGATGCTGTACAAGCACAATGCCGGTGCTCGTGAGACACTGAACAGACCAGCAGAGCGCTGTCTGTGTTCCCAGACGTCACAAGCGTTCAGGCCCGAGGTCTGGCCCATCTCCTCATCCTCCCCGTGTTCTAGTAACGATGCCTTTGTCACTATAGATTAAATAGCAACGGATCAACTCTCATAAAAGCCTCTTGTTCTATTCCCTTCGCCCCTTCCCATCTTTCACCAGCAGTGCATTAGCCAGTTGCGAGTGCCGGCTCGCGTTTGCCGGGCAGCAGAGCCGGGGCCCGGAGGATGCTGCCTGGAGACGGGGGGATGCTCACGCCTGCGGAGCACAGAAGTCCCTGTGCCCAGGGAAACACGCGGCGTTTGGCAGCTGCACGGCGCTGAGGGCTCTTCGTTAGCTGCTTTTCACGGGCTGGGTTGTATGAAATATTAATTATGACTCTGCAAGTTCCCAAGTGTCCTTTCAACCACAAATCAAGCTGAAGATATAAGATGTGTTGCAGGATGACACAGCAAAGCTCTGGTTCGATGGCAAAGAGAGCAAAAGGTCTTATTCTGTCCCGCACAGGGCTGTGATGCTTTTGATTAGCCCCATTTTGATGGGGTGCAGAGAGACAAACTTATCTTTTGCACAAATTTGGTTGGTGAGTGTTTGCGGCAGGGACCACACTCCTCTCTCTCTCAGCACCGGACACGCTGCGTCTGTGCCTCGCTGAGGGTGTGAACGCCTCTCTCAGCGGGAAAATCCCAATTACGGCCCTGAGCGGAAGAACATCCCCCCAGAGAGGGAAAGGTGATGGGGTGGGCACTCCTGGGCTGGCTGTGGGAGAGGAGGAAGGAGTCACCTGTGCTCTCTCCTCCATCGAACGCGCTGGAGCTCAGCAGCCATAATTAGCACTAAACGGGGTTTTCTAATGGGCTAACTACCTGTCACACGTGCTGGACCTGACTTTCAGGTACCCTAATCACAGAGATGAAAGGGGTTTTTTTTGTCCATCTGTGTCTGAGGGAGTTTTGCATCCATTAGCAATTATGATAATGGATCTCTTTCCAGAGAATTAATTGCTCCTTTGCCCAAGTCCTAGACAAGTTTGCTGTAAAAATTAATTACTTGGCATATACAATATGCTTAACAGTCAAGTAATAAGCTAATTTTCAGAGAATCCACGGAGGGCCCCCAGTCTCCCAACTTCTCAGAGGAGTTTTTGAATATACAGTGAAAAGTCAGTTGTCTTCTCACAACTCCTCTCCCGTGGTATTTGATAGCCCCCAAACCCCTGACCTGGCACTTGGCAGCCCAGGACCCAGCGAGCAGCCCAGGAAAGCACAAGGGTATTAAAATAAACCCCACCTGCAAAATAACCCTCCCAGACAAGCAATTCCCTCCTCCCCAAACCCCTGATGCTTTCCCAACTGGCATCGTGCATTATGTCTGAAAACAGAGAAAGATAACACCAACAAGCAGCAGAGAATCAGAACGGACAAGACACACTAGAGTCATCTTCCTCCCAGGGAGGGCTTCATCCTTACACCGGTGGGATGTACCGACAAGGCAGAAAGAGACAGCTTTACCGCCGGAAGATTACCCAACACTAAAACCCTTCAGCTTTAGGTCCCTTTCGGGCTCAGAGAATTGATGTCACATCTCCCTCCACCCCAGGTGAGTACCCCCTCCATTGCAGAGGTGACTGGTCCAAGGTGACAGACAGGTATCTCTGTGCTTTGTCGTCTAAAGCGACTCGAGCTCCCATTGCTGGCTCTTCTGCGGGAATCTCCGCTTTCTGCCTAGCTGTCTGTTTCTATAAAACCCAGGAAAAACAATATTTTGCAGCCTCTGCTATTTTCTCCAATTTTGTTGGAGCTGCCCAAAGAGTTCAACAGAGAAGGACAGCAGGATCGCAACAAGACTTTTTTTTTTTTTTTTTTTCCTTAGGCAAGCAGACTGAAAATTTGCATAGTGTGTTTGCAAGCAACCTAATTACCTCTCCTGAACAAGCTGCCACCCATCAGGTAGCCCACAGTAATTGATGCCATGTGCTCCTCTTGCCTGCCCCAAAACCAGAGTGAAACAGTTTTACTTTCATTAGCAGGACATTGTTTTTGACCAAGATTTGGTTCCTTTCACCAAATGCTCACAGTAAACAACGCTAAGTGCTTTCTGTGGATGCACGAACACAGGATAGTTAATCTACTTAGGTTCGTAAAGTGATCAGCCCCACACTTCAAAAGAACAGGGATGCTTGGTCAGTTTTCTTGAGGTTTATTGCAGCTATTTGCGGTCCCTATTTCTTTCAGTAGCTTAAATATTGGGGTTTTTTATAGCTTATGAACATACGTAGTACTTTGCACAAAAAAAACCCCATACACACAGATGCAATGGGATTGTACTTAAATAACAGAGATGACACAATGTGTACATGTGAGTGAGAGGGGAAGAGCTTGCAGGGGACAGGGATGCCGGGGGCTAACGCAGGAGAGCACGGTGAGCAAGGGCAGCGCTCTCCTGGAGAGGCTGACCCCAGCAGACCTTCTCGGAGGTATTTCCAGGCTTCGGATGGTTTGTACCTATTCATTTAATGGGAATCGAGCATCCAAATGGCAGCGTCTGAGATCTCAGCCTAGTTCCTACACCAATGCAGAGACTGCTTCCAGAAGTCCTGCCCCAAGTATGGAAGTTCCTCCAGCTCAGAAGGAATTCTAAGGTCCATTCCCATGGGTAGCAACAGCAACAAGCTAACATCACGGAGGGGGGCAAACCAAAAAACCCACAAAACCAGAAAAATAACACCCTCCTGAAAGCAGAGACTACTGTTTTCAGCATAAACCTCCTTCTTTTTGCGAGTCTATTCCATGGCTGCTTTTCTTGATACAGGTGTTTTTAGCAATAAGACCATCCTCAACAAATCAGCAACCACTCTAAATGTTAATATGACTTCTCTTTAGGAAATTAATTTGTTTTAATAGTACAGAACAGTCCTGGCTCAGTTATTTTCTTAACCTTCTCTGTGCCCTTGAGCAGACACAGTTCATGCGAGGAAACAGCATTTTTAATTTCTCGTGGACATATGTTATACAACCTCACAGAAGAATGCTGGAAATGATCATCTATGAAGAGCATGGGGCTTCCATCTGGCACCGTTTTGATTCGAGACTGACAAAAATATCTAGCAGAACTGCACAGAAAATGCTGAGAGCACTAATGGCCCAAAATGATATCTTCTAGGGGGGAAGGAGGGAAGAAGAGGAATAAAGATAATAAAAATCAAGCCATCTGCAAAAAAGACATCTCAAGTAGAAGAAGGGAGATTTGTGGTATTTTTCTGTGGTGCTGTAAGTGTACTGATTCCTACTGCAGGGAGCCACATAAAGATTTTCTGCAAGTTTTATTCACGGGAGGTGGGGAAATTACAACAGCCAAAGGAAGGCAAGTCAGGATTAAAAGCAAGAAATATGTTGGTTTGGTCCAAGAAAATGCAGTAGCAAACAACCTGGTTAGAAACCTTCAGTTCTGCCTCAGCTTGGGCTAAATGCAAGCTGAAATTTGTGTCCATTTGATACCAAAGCATAAACAGCATCCGTTTAAGGAAGCATTAAAAAAAAAAAAGGTAAAAATATATAACACGGGAAATTACTACATGTTCCTAATACCCAGAGATAACTGCTTGAACTGGATCCTGAGCCTGGAACAATTGAAAGAAAATGAATATGGACAGATATCTTTTAAACCTCCCAAGTGGAGGTTTAACACCTCTGTGATTTGAGACAGAGGTGAGATTTTGGTAAAAGTTTTCACAGCGCTCTGCCTCTCACTCCCCTCCAGCCAGCTGCACTTTTATATGCTGGGAAATGGATATAATGGGCTAAATTTCTTGCAGAACAGAAAAAAATTTGGCAAGGAATAACTCCTTGCAGTGAAAGGCAGTGTGCGGGTTGCACCATCAAACTTTTTACAGACTTCCAAACATCAGCCAGACCAGCAACACCTTTTACTGTAACCCAGGATATTTATTTCTGAGGAAACTCTCAGATTTATTTCATAGTGGGGCTTTAAAAGGAAAAATGATCTGCTTTCCTGGGACTCCAAAAAGCCTGTTATGGCTTATTACATCCATTCTGCATCTGACTGGAGTGATGAGAAGGTTTCGCATCATTTAAAGGGGTTTTATTAAGTTAAGACCACAGATAGCATTTGGAGATATTGCACAAGTTATGACTAACGGGGAAATATGAGAGAAGACTCTCTCTCCAGACAAAAAAACCATGAGGGAAAGCAAGCCTAGAGCATGACCTGGTGATAGCAAGGGCTGTACCTCTCCTCGGTCCCCGCTCCAGTGGTGGTAAGATGAGGAGTGTGCTGTCCTTTCATTGCCCTGATGTGTCTGGCAGCCTCCACCATTCAGCGCAGGGAAAGAAAGGACATCTTCACCTTCTCTTGCTATTTGCTGCTAAAATGCTGTACGATCCCAGGAACGGGGATCTCTAATTCAGGGGTGGCTGTTGCATCTGCCTCATGTGGACCATTTTCCCCCTCGGCTTCTCAAGCAGGAGTCAAACCTGAGCGCATCCCCAGTTACCTTGATGCAAGCATCCTC
Source organism: Charadrius vociferus (assembly GCF_000708025.1). Lineage (NCBI taxonomy): Eukaryota > Metazoa > Chordata > Aves > Charadriiformes > Charadriidae > Charadrius > Charadrius vociferus. The sequence continues at coordinate 6,110,739 of NW_009647735.1, read as the reverse complement.
ATCCTCTCCTTTTGCTTTAGCTGTGTATTTTGCCTGCAGCACCTCTCCTGCCCATCTCCCAGTGGCATTTGTCCTCTCCCCTCGTTTGCACACCACATGTGCCTCGTTTCCTACCCAGGGGCTCAGCAGCAGGACAGGTCGGTGCCCTCCCACCAGCTGCAATCAAGCTGAAGGTAAGGCAGGTGAGCATTCAACCTGGGGAGGTGCTGCCCAGGCTCCCTGCCCTGACATCCCATCCCATGCCATCCCATGCCATCCCATCCCATCCCATCCCATCTGGGGGCCATTAGTGGATCGCTGCCACCCTCCCGCGGGGCAGCTGGGCTGGACCACGCTCGCCAGCGGCTGGCTCTGCCCCTTCTCCTGCACAGCCACCCGGGCTTTGCCCACAGTCCATCCTGGTGTTTGCACCCTGCAGACATTGGAATCTCTTTGGCCTTCCACTCTCCAAAATGGAAAAGCAATTTTTGGTGAAAATCCTGAACGAACCAGCTCCTTTGAGCTTGTGTTTCCCTACCAAGGCTGCCCATCATAGCCTCTGCATCCCCAGACAGACTGGTCCGCACTCTTGACATACATATATTTCTGTGTTCGGGGAACACGAAACATACTTTGTAAGCCCAATTCCTGCCTGAACAAATCCCTTTAGCATCCTTTCCTTCAGTGGTATTTCTAGGAATGGCACAGAAAGGTGTTTAGCAGGCTCTTTACTGATGCCGGTTCCATCACAAACCCTCCCAGGGCCTTTGGCCACGTCGCTATCTTATCACAGCTGGGAAGTGGGTCAGTATCTCACCAGTGCAGTGGGTAACACACGTCAAGTGTTGAACGGAAACCAGCTTTGTATCTGCCCAGCACCGTTCTTAGAGACTTAACTGCTCTCTGCCTTGGACAAGATATTTCCCAGCCTGCGGGTTTTGCTGCAGGACATCCAGAGAAATGTAGACCAGCTTTAAAGAATATGTTTAAAGGAAATATTCAGCTGTTAAATGCCTTGGCTGTCTACCTCTCCGCAGAGAAGGATGCAAATTTCTGAGTCCAGGCGCTTTAAAAAAAAAATAATTAGATTTCTGCCTAGTAGTGTTATTGCTGAATGCTAAAAACCACTTCTTTCTCTCTGAGCCACTTGATTCAGGGGAAATTTTTCCCTCAAAATAAACTAATTTGACTCTTAGTTGACAAACAGGCCCTGCACCCCTACCTTACAGCCAAGTAGAAGCTCTTGTTTGTAGACATGCCCATGTCACAGAAATAAGGTAAAAATGATGTAAATCAGGCATGGCATTCAAGGCGATGGAGCTTGCCGTAACACTGGAAAAAAATCTCTAGCCCAGCAGAACAGCACCGGAGGGGTGTTGGTATAACCACCATTCAGGTGGTGGGGAAGGGGAAAAGTAAAAAATGCGAGACACAAAGCGGGCGCAGCGGAGCACCCACAGCTTCACCGCCCGGCACAGTCTCGGGCAGTCTGTGCTGCCTTCCTTTCGCCGTACAGTCGTGGCAATAAAGGCAAGCAATTTTTATTTCAGGGTGTGCAGCTCCTGATTTTATAGAGCTATAGATTAGATTTAGATAGACTAAACGTTGATAGATCCAATATATCTCCCGATCCCTCCTCAAGGAGAACAAACGCCTTTGAGACCTCTGAATAAATACGCTTTAGGACCAAAGTTATGAGGCTGCAAAGCGCACGCTGTCTGCGTGTAGCATGTTACCGAGGTGAGATCTTAAAGGAAAAAAAATAATCCTCCAAACTGTGTGAAAACAAACTTCTTAATTGGTGAAAACCGCAGTTGGGAAACAGCCCAGGCAGCTGTTCTTCAGCTACATGGAGACCCGCCAACTCGTATATATCAGCTTCGAGCTGAGAACAAGTGTGATAAATTCCCGCCAAGAGGGTAATGTTTTTGAGCTATAAGCACCTAAAAATAGGCATATGTAATGAAATTGCCTCCTCAGCCATCACTGGAGTGTCACTGGTATAATGGTACAATGCACCATGTCTGCCCAAAAGCCGATGGAGTTCTTCATCCCACTGAGTCAGAGAAAGGCTCGGGTTGCTGTCGGTGGGTACGGGCCATCGTCAGTCCAGGGTACCCTGCAAACCTCCACTCACCAGGTGACACACAGGCTGAAAATCGTCACCAGGACCAGTTCTTCCCACTGTGCGTGCCCACTCCATCCATGGCTCCGGCAGGAGGACCCGCTCCAGCTCCAGCCAGAGCATCAACGTTTGCAGCACCATTATTCATGTTTCCGCTGGGATAATGCAGGATGATCATTTCTAAACATTACCCTTTCAGTGCACACAGAAAGCTCAGTGTTAATCTCATAACATTTGCGAGGAAATCTTTTTAATCAGTAATGAAAGCCAAACATTATCTAGCCTTTATTGACCTGCAATAACAGAACACCACTGCTACATTTCCCCCGTGCCTCTTGCCCAGGTTCATTTGACTCGGTCTGTGGTTGGTGTTTATTCTTAGCTCACAAAGCTCAAAGAGTTTATATTATTGATTTGCTGTATGCTCAGGTTCAATCCCTCGGTGCCCCTCAACCCGAATGAATTAAGTCAGAAAGAGTTAACACCTTTACTTCCAAACGTGATGGTGGCTTACAGAATCCACGCATCAATTTTCACTCCGCCAGCGCTCAGCACGTTGACTGGAAAGCGCCAATTGCTGCAGCAATATTGATATTTGTAGCAGCAAAGGTATTCACAAACGAGAGGATGCTCCCGGCGGAGGAAAAAGCGACGTATTCAGGAAAGGAGAGTGAAGAGGCCCAGCACAGTAACCCGCAGGGGCTGGGAACCATCCTGCCCTCGCCGATGGCTGCGCAGGCGGGTTCCTACCCGGCGTGCAGATGTAGCCTCTGCAGCACCGTGCTGCAGTCATGGTTTCCAAATCCTTTTCCCCACTGCTTATTTATTTCATGTACCTCATACAGTTGGTCAACAAGTCAGACTGGAAGCACACGGGGGCAGGGGCCGTCACTTTATCTGGTGGTTATATGGTGACATTTGCTCACTGCCCCTCAGTGCACGAACCAAGGGGCGGCAGCTCAAACTAGTAGATCTTGGTTCAAAACCAAGAAAAAGAGAGGCCATTGCCAGCAGCAAGCAGTGGACCTGTGGAGCGCCTTGCCCAGCAGATTTGTGGATGGTCAAAGCTCACAGGGATCTGAGAAGTGGCTGGACAAATCCATGGGGGGAAACTCCATCAGGACCCTTAAAAACAAAAGCCTCCACCTCAGGAAATCCTTGAGCTACAGATAAACGGAAACTGGGAAAGGAGCTAGGTATGTCCCATTACACCTCTATCTAATGAATATGAGCTAAAAACTTGCTAAAAACTTCTTGAATTTGCCTACACCAGTAACACAGGAGCAGCAGCAGCCACTGCTCTGCACCTGAAGTGGCAATACGCTTCCCACCTCCTATTCCCGGTGCCGCGGCTGCGTGCCGAAGAAGAGTCTCAGGCCACCTCTGTAGTCAGACAAGCTGCAGGACAGGAAGCATTTCAAGCCTTGACACGGGGCATTCTCATGTAAGAACACACCTTAAGACGGAAATAGGACTAAAAAAGCGAACTACTGCACTCAAGCATGGAGCCTAGGAATAAAAGAAACTGTCCGGGGCACAGACATGAGAGCCGGCAGTGCTTTAATCACCACGGCTTCAGTAATGGGAATCCTGAAACAGCTACTACAACAGCTCGTGCACCATTAACGTGTTAACCACAACCCTTTTTTTCCATGCAAAAAGCTTAAGCAGAGTGCTCCAGCGCCCGCTCGGTCCATAACCACAATCTCGCCCACCCCCTGGTGCCGTGCGGCGTTCCTCAGGTTCATCTTAGCCCTTTCCATTCCTTGCAGAGTGGGTCGAGAGACGGTGAGCGCAAACATGAATGGCTGCCCTCCGCGTTAATGCAGTTGCCTAGGTAAGAGTTTTTCAAATAGATTTGTGCTGGGGCTGCACGCTCAGCCACAGCAAATTTATAGTGACCACAGGCTGACAGAGCACTAAAATATTAAAGTCTTTGTATTGTGATTGTACTTGGGAATTGCTCAGTTGGCTCTGAAAAGTAGCTGTGACTCTATAAATAGTAAGTACTTTATCATTTCTTGCCTGCTTTAAACACACAGCTATATTTCAATCATGATTCAGAGTAAATCAAATTCCGTGTGAGGTGTGGTAGAAATGTTGTATGCGCCAGAGGTGCACCCTGAGCTCACATAAATCAGCACAGCTCCGTTGATGCCCAGGGAAAGGATGCCAATTTCTGCCAGCTGATGATCTGCAGGGCAGCGTTAGTATCATTCTCTTAAGACTGAAAAACAAGTAAGCAAGCATTGAACATCAAATTATTCACTATGGTCCTCACCGTCCTCCTGAGAGCTACTGAAAAAAGGCACTGTAAAAGTGCTTATCCTCTCCTATGTCATTCAATCTTATAAAAATATTAGAAAGCTGTTGGTTAGAACTGGTTATAATTTGCCGTAAATATTGGTGCTATGTAACAGCATTTTGTTTGGGAATATGACCTGGAAATTAAAAAGCCAGTGAGCCATTGATTTTTAAAATGCCGTAGAGCCAAAATTTCTTCACTACAGGATGCAAATAAACTAAAAATAAATTAGTGTTTACCAGAGGGGAAAAGGGAACAGGATCTACATACCAGCTAACATTACAAAGCAGAAGATTAATGAAACCCTGATTTGAAAAATCTAATGGCCAAGGAACTAAAAAATATAGCCATAAAAGGTAATATTAATTGAAGAGCTATGGGGAAATACACAGCTATTACAGCACAAATGTATTTTCCTCCTCTCTGCAGCTGTACAGCTTGCTGTGCACACCGTGTTCTTCTTCTGAGTTGGGATTATAATTGTCTTTTTAATGCGTAGTTGCACAGCGTCTTAGGTCAGGGGGAATCGTTAAATCATCCAGCCTGGCTTTCCACATAATACACAGGTCTTTGCATTTCACCCATTTACCTCTACGTTGAACCCAGCAACTTGATGTAGGCAATATTTTTTTTGTCTTGGCCTCAGATGAAAGTTCTTGGGCTCAGACAAAGCGTTGCTATCTTTTCTCCAGGGATAACTACACTTGGTGTCTCAGAACAAGTGGAAACTCTCCTGTGTAGCTGCTTTCAAAGGACTGTGAGGTGCCAAAAAGGCAGAAGCAAAGCCTCATGTTATCCCATGCTCCTGAGACGTTTTCAGATACACTCTGCCGGTGGCATCAAAGCCTCAAAGTCCTCTTCTGATAGTACAACGGGCACAGCCACTGCGCAGGATCACCAGACAGCACATCCACATGTCCACAAAAGAGTTAAAGCAGCACCACATAAAAGCAGGCAGCAGTGCTAAAAATAGACCATGGTTCAAAAAAAAAAAAAGAAAAAAAAAAGAAAGAAAGAAAAAAGAGAAAAAAACCCTTCAACACATCTTAAATAAATCCATTTATTCCAGGGTTTCATAGAAACCATATAGCTGAAATTGCTACAGAATAATTCCTTATAAGCCTTATAAGAAATGTTGCTGTCCCAGAGCCCCAGTACAAATCCTGGCAAGAATATTGGAGATAACAGATTGGATGCCATGGAAACCGAGACAGACCTAATTTGAGCAGTAACCATTGCTGTTATTTATTTAATTCTGATAAGCCATCTAAATGTAGAATGACTAAAGGTTCCTCTGTGCTAAAAATAGCAGGCTTGTAATATTTTAAATCGCAAATCGCTTGTGTTTAACAATATTTTGGGCATCTGACATTAACGTTTTGCGTGCGCTTTCGAAACCTCAAAATTAACCCTGCTCTGGTTTATCCTCTCATATTAACGTTACATGTCAAGGATGCCTTCCATCTGCCCGGGCTTCGCACGGGAGAGGGGGAGCTTGGATGTCCCCACTGCCCTCTCGTCCTCCCCCAGGCTGAAAGCGAATGTTTGAAAGAAGGCAGAACTGGGCCATAGGAACCAAATTCCCCTTCTCCAATTGATAACAAGGGTCTTCTGTGATTGTATGGTCTCCATAAATAAGACACGTCCCGAGGCAGGTCGTTGCCAAGCTGGCTGATGGCTCCCCCCTGGTTTTGCACCCCTGTCTCCCTTTCCTGAGCTGGAGAAGCAAAAACCCACAGGTGCAAATTCACAATTTCGGGGGCTTTGGGATTTTGCAATGGTGCTGACACGCACGGAAGCAGGGGAGTAGCGAGGCTGCTGGTGGGATGTCAGTACCACCTGAAGGACCAAATTGAATAACCTCATGACTCTGCTGTGTTTTCCCCCGTTGTCATCTTCGCTGTTTCCACCGCAGGAATAACACCTCCATTTCTCTGCTGTTGGGGATTTTAACCTTAAAGTGTAAACGTAGCTGTATTCCCTGGGAGGTTGTACACACCATGTACAACAAATGAGAAAAAAAAAAAAAACAAATCCTAGTTATGCTTTGTTTCTCAGAAACTCTCTCTGCTTCTTGCGCTCCTACCTCCAAACAGCCGAGCAGCAGCCCTGGTCCTGTCCTTACACACCCGGTCCCTCGCTGCAGCCTCAGCGCTTGCCCTCCCGCATCATGCTCCCGCCGTGCCTCGGCACATCTTCCCTTCGGAAACTTCCCTGTCCTCCTCCACCTGCCTCGGTTCTTCATTTTTACCGTCTTTTGAGCCGGGAATTCTTGGTGCAGACAGCAAGGATGAAGCAGCTGCCCTCCAGAGAAGCCCAAAGCATCGGCTGGGCTAATGAAGCTACAAGGCTGGCTCCTCTTGCCAATTAACACCAAAGAGCGCTGATGACGTGAATGTAGCAGTGCCAGCCTAAATCAGCTAAGGATCCTGCCCGTGGCACTTAATGGCGGTCTGGATTTTGTACGGAAAGGAGGGAAATGACCAATATTCTGTTCCACTTTGCCATGAGCTGAGCTCTGCGCCATTAGCCAAGGCTCTCGTCTGCAGCGCAGGGCGGAAGGGTGAGTTGTCAGTGTTGTTTTCTTCAACGATTCAGAAGTAGGACTGAAAGAAAGATATTCTGGGCAAGAATCAGAATGAATAAGAATCGCTTTCAGGGTCTGTCACAGCAGAGTCAGCGTATATTTAGCTTCTGTTGTTCTCATTTACAAACAGGGAGCAGCGCTGGGATATTTATAGCCTTCAAAGACTTTTTTCTATGATTGCAGCTCCAAGGATCCGTGCTGGGATGGACAAGCAGTGCTAAGCTATATTAGTATACTATGGTATACCATTCAATCTATACATGGCACAACAAGACTGGAATTATTTTGAAAAAGCACAGGTGGCGATTACAGCTTTTTACCATTTCACTGACTGCCTGCTACAGCACTGTTGCCAGTTTAAGGCTTTAATGGTTAGCAATTACGTTCAGAAGTGAAGGGTTCATTCATCAGCTAGGGTTTAATCTCAAGCATGAGATGACTGCACGGTGAATATTCCACAATGCGCCGCTCGTGTTATCTGGGTAAGTGCAATCCTGTTGCGCAGGCTCAAGATGAAGAAGGAGCGGATACGGCAGTTTCCTCCAAAAACCTGCACAAGGCTTCTTAACAGCCAGGTTTTAGCTGTTACAGAAAGGGAAACAGTTTCTAGTCCAACTGTCCAAAAAGAAAAAGTTGTAGGGGGTAGAGGGCATGTGAGATCTCACATCCTGGTTGCCTCTCTTTTCTCATTAGAGTCTGCAAAGACGTTCAGCTTCTGAAGAGTATCTGTCGGCTGCTTTTCATAAAGGAAAGCTCTCCCGAGTTATCCGACTAACAGCAAAGAAGTACTTTCTGAAAGGGTTTTTGTTCAGACGGTTTCACAGCGCGATAAAACGCTGATTATTCAAATATAATAGGAAGATGTTGAATAATTTCAAACTGAGGTTTCACAGAATAGATATCAGACTGTCTATATTTAGCCATCCAAATCTATACTTAAACTTTTATGTAAAAAAGGCCAAATGGAAATCGGCCATTGGAAGTTGGATGTTACGGCTCATATCTTTATTGGTAAGAGTTTGTTGGTACCATTGCATTTTTCCTTTCTCTTTTTGATCCTCCTCCTCTCTGCTACTTGGCTTCTTCCCCACTGTCTTTCTCTGCCTTTTAATAAGGACATGGGAAAACTAGATTTGGCTTGGAAGGCGCTTGGACAGCAGCACCTTTGAAAATTTGGACCAAGACTTTGAACGACACTTGAAAACTTCAGTGGCACTAAAGAGGTGATGTGGTGCAACCACTGTATGCCCAGCTTCTTCTGTCCTCTTTGGAGACCTCATCCACCACCCACCCATCCGTACTGATACCCCACCAGAGAAGTGGTGATTCACTGACACCAGAGAAGAACATGGATGGCTTATTAGCTTATTCCTTGAATTATACATAACATTGTGTCCTAAATTTAAATGACAAATCTGTCACTCTGTAGACTTCGAGGGACTTATCTCCGTACACACCAGTGTGTGCAAAATGAGAACCCGGCCACCATCTGTACAACAACACACTGCTGTACAACGCCAAAGCCTTTTGCCACCCCCCAACTGCTTCAAAGCTGAAGCAATTTCATTACAGTGGAGGGCATGGGAAGAAATTGTTAATTCTGTTTAATTCTTGAGCTGCCCTTGACATTCAGCAGAGAGACACGAGTGTACTGAAAGAAGTGTAAATAAGGTTAACACATCAAGAGAATTGCTCCTAAAATTGAAAAATGTAGTCATCTGCTGACAACAATCTATTCTCTCCTCGCAGAGTCATAGCAGGGCCACTGTGACTACAGCTACGGTTGAGTCAGCATTTCCATTATCCACTGCCATTTTCAAGGATTTATACCTCGGCCATTAAAAAAAAAAAAGAATTCTTGGCTGAAATTTCCATACGAGCTCCTTGGGCCTGATCACGCCTCTGCTCTCCACCTGGTACTATCAGCTGTTCCCGCACAGCACGAGTATGAAACGCTCCAGCGCTGAATTACTGGCGATCGAATCACTTTGCACAACCAGGACCGACAAGCGAAGGGCCAAGAGATCAGCAAATCCATCCCTGCAGAAACGCTGCCTTTGCTGACCACGGACATCAGAAGCCCGCCGGAGCTGGAGAGTTATTTGAGTCAGCTTCCAGAAATTAAGTCTGGCAAACGACTCCCCTGCCGTGCCGGGTAGCACCGTCACAGAATCGGGCACGTTATAACCTGAAATCACAACTGTTGGGTTTGCAGTCAAAGTTTTTCCCTTAAAGACACCTCTTACGGGGTTTACTCTATGCTTGACTCCTGCTCGCAGTAGACAGGCAGGCTGACAGCTCTTTTGCGATGCGATATTCACAAAGCTATTACCGGGTTTTAGGAACCGTTTATAGCAAATTTTTCAGCTACATAGGATAGATTGCCTGCAATGAAGAGATTATTCAGTGACTATCAGTTTAGCCCCAGGAAGAGGCACTTTTTATGAAAAGAGGGAGCAAAAGAGCAGCTGTGCGCATATCAGCTGGCTCGCTACCACCCTGCAGAAGCAGAGGGAGGTTTAGCTCAAGATTTATGTTAAGGTTCTCCATCTGGCACCAAGTCAGACCACAGACTCACTGAACTACATCAGCTGGGTGAATTGCGAGAGCCACCAAATAACACACGGGACCTTACACCGAGGGTTCCCATCACTCACGGCTTTGCACTGCCAGCCTGGCTGCTAAAGGCACCTTCTAGCCATAGAGATGCTCGTAGAGGTGACCCTGAGTTAATTTGGCAAGTTAATTTTAAACTACTAATTCACATCCTACAAGCTGGTTGTGTGCCGTAGCGTGTCACAAATACAACTTAGAGTAGCTTAAATGAAACTGTCTTCACCAGGGCCAGTTCACTGTGAATGGGTTATTTCGGTCCTCGACGTTACAAGAGCATCGCAGCATGACCTACGCATGACCACGTCCTTCACACATGTAGAGGCTGGATGGAGACACCACCTTATAATCCCAACATCTGGGATGGAGAGAGCACGTTTCCACGGCTGTTTCCCCCATCTCTCCCCACACACATCAGCCAACCTCTGTCCTGGGGCTGCAGGAGACTTCGCAAGCAGCAATTCTGCCTGCGCTACCCGCTCTTCTGGGCATCCCCACGCTGTAGGACTTCCGAGTTTTCCTACCTGCGGGCTCTACTGGCACAGCTGAGGTCTCAGCACGCACTTTAATTAGAACTATTTTGTTTGGCATTGTTTACACAAAGTCTTAATAAGCTTTGTGTTTTCACTCTGTTTTCTCTGCACTATTTTTTCCCAAAGGAGAAGGTTTTATCCTATCGGTTCTTATAGAGTTGTCCTGAGTTACTACATTTTGTTTGCCTCTTTCTTATGTTTTTTCTTGCCTTATAAAGTCTTCAAAACCACATCCATTCCTCTGTGTCGAGTGTTTCTTTTCCTCCTGTGATCTGTTGCGGCTGTCACTTACCTTCTAATGGCATTCAAATAGAAGTGCCATGCTGTCAGGCTAATCAATGCTAATAACATAATTTAAATGATCGACTAGTCTTCAGAGACTGTGTTTAGTTGCTTTATATCTTAAAGAAATGGAAGAGAAACAAAGCTAAAATCTGTAGACCTCAGAATGCATTTTGGTAAATCGGGCATATGTAATTTTGACTAGAAAACACCTCACAGCAACTATTTATGTAAATATTGAGTGTGTCTCAATGAGAAGTGTAATTCATCTTTTCTCTGGCTTTTCCTAGCTAGAAATAAATGCTGCCATTGGGATATTTTTAAGTTACACGGAAGAATGAATTTAAGTCTCAACGGGAGGCTTCAACATGGTGAAATACGTCAGCCCTTGTGTAACTTTAAAAGGACACAAATAGTCCCACTGAAGTCAATGGGATTTAATGCACATACTTTAGAGCCAAGTTGAATCACGGCCTGAACAAATGTTGGTTTCATCTTACAGCATTGTGTGACCTGATACCCTACTTCCGGCTCTGCTGACTGCTCTCCATCGCCCACAGCCTGAGCGCTAAACCCAAATCCCGCCTCACTGACGGCTTAACAGGACTCATTTTCTTAAAAGTCACGTTCCCCAGACATCTTATCTTTTTACCTCCTCTATTAGAAGTAACGCTAGATATGGCTACTATAAAATGAGATTCCAGGGAAAACCATTTGCCAGTCCCTTTGCTTTATGCACTTGTCAATCATTAACGTATCATCGCTGTCATCACAGGGCGGGTCCCCCTGCCTGTATCTGATGGCACTCTCCTGCAGGTTTTGTCTGTCACCAGCACGTCCCCGCACAGCAGCAGGAGGCACAGCAAAGACTCAAAACGCAAACACGCCTCTGTAAGGACACGAAACCCGCAGGAGCTCTCGGGGTAGAAGTTGCAGCCACAGGGATTTATAACTCCAAGGGCAGACACGGTCCTCATCTAACTGGGAGGGGTGTCACGGGTCATGCTGCCATCCTGGATGGTGTTAAGCAGAGGGAGGGTAAGGACAGGGCACCGTGCCACCCGCGTGGCAGTGAGGGTCCCACCACCGCAGCTCCCACGTGGGACCTCCCTCCGGTGCAGTGTCCCTCCCTCTGTCTCAGCCCAGGCGGACGTCAGGCGGTGGGGTGAGGAGAGAAGCTGCAGCACACCCACGTCCCTCAGGTGGCCCCTCTGCCTCCAGCACCCTTCCTTCGACCGGAGGAGGAGCGCGGGCCAGGGCGCTCGCTCCACACGATCCACGCAGAGGGGGTCAAGCTGAGCCCAAACGCTCGTCATCCAAATCACAATTTACAGAATCGCAGCATCTCCCAGATTGGAAGAGACCTGTAAGATCATCTAGTCCGATCATTAACCCCACACTGACAGCCCACCACTAACCCACGTCCCTGAGCGCTTTATCTGCACGACCTTACATTCTAGCAGGTTTGGGTCTGTGGGCTATAAACACCTTTAAAAATGGGGAGGAGGAGATGACCTCTCTCCCAGGCAGAGGAGAAGAGAGGTGATTTAAATATTAAACTCTCCTTGTCTTTGAAAGGGTTAGATGTGCTTAGGACAGGATATTTTTCTGTAGGCAAAGTTTCTCTGTACCCTTCAATTCAGCAGCACCAGAGAGAGGTTTAACAGTGGACAACAGAATCTCACAGCTGCGTCAGGCAAGAAGCTTCATCCTCACCCTATATAGAAGGTTTTCCAAGCTTCTGTTACCAAAAAGGGAACGGGCAAGCTGAGCAAACCTGTTTGCTTGCCAATTTAAGGATTACGATTCAACTGAATGCTATGGCTCTGTACACCAAAGCAACTAAAATATTGACAAGGCTACTTCCAGGACCGATAGCGCTGCTAAAAGAGAACCACAGTAAATAGGGCAATTGACTGGAAGCTAAAATGGTGTATGCTTTCTGGGCTAAAAAAAGTCCTTCAAAGATATTTATTAATTCATTATTCAATGATGACGTGCATAGTGCTGTGCACACTTAAACGTGAGGCGCTGCTGTAACTGCTTCTTGAAATTCTGATTTGCTTAAAATATTTAGTCGATTTTCGTGCTAATTAAGGAGCAGTCAAGAAGGGAAGCCATAGATCCACGAGAGGAAAAACACATCTTCACACTGAAATGAGACTTGCCCCTTTCACCCCTCCCCGCAGCCAAAATCTTAACATGACTGTATAAGCACTCTCATATATTTTAGCCATTTGAAGCAATCGCAGGTACAGGACTGATCACAGCCAGCACGGGTCAAGAGGTGAGGTATGTCAGCCGTGGTCAAGAATTAGAGGTAAGACGCAAAATGCGATGCAACAGCTGTCAAAAGCAAATCAGGCTGCTGGGAGCCTGCTGCGCTCCCAAGCTAGGCTCTTTTGCTACTTCAGTAGCGATAGTTGTACATCTGGCAGCAAGGATTTGAGCACAGAAGCAGCTCTCCAGTCATTTCGCAATTGCAATTGTGACTGGAGGATGCCAGAGCTGGCTGACCAGCTGGGAAACAGCAGTTTTTGCCAACAGGATCAAAAGACTAATCTTTCTGAACATTCTGTGATATTATTACTCTTGAGTTCCAGGTTTCGGGGGCCCAGGATTTTCAGCTCTCCGTTGCATTTCTCCATCTGTTTGCCATCCCACCCACTCTCTTCCTCAGGCAACAAACAGAGTCATCCACAAAGAGCCAGCCAGGGGAGAACGAAGGGGCTGGCAGCTGCAACCCAAATCCCAAATTTCGTGATTACGACAATTGTTTTTGGACCCGGTTCAATAATTAAAATACCATTTGTTTAGACAGTGCATTTCTTAGGGTTTCCAAGGCTGTTCCAGACAAACGTCCCTCCTGGGCCAACAGAAGGAGATTGACCATAGCATTGTATCAGATCTGGCTGGAGGTCACCAATCGTCGTACAACAAGGGAACTGCAACCTAAAGGACCATGGTATAGAGGAGACATTTTACCTATCAGGCTGAAAAGCAGTTTTCAAAACATTGCCCAGAAAACGTTGCCTCGAGAAACTGGTAAAACGGATAAAAAACAAAAGAGAACAATGTCTGGGAAAGCTGCTCCTGTGTTAAGAGAGAACACTGCCCTAAGAAACTCTCTCTTGGCAAACACATATTCCAGCATTTCACAGTTCAAGAGAAAGTGCAAGAACTACCCCACGAGATTTGGCTGCAGTGAACTAGTACAAAGAGACTCCAGAGAAGAGCCAGGCAAGTTGCGTCTTCCTAGATGACTAGATTCCTGGAGCAATTTGCGAAGAACATGAAATGGATCTGGGTGACTCTTCCCACCTGCGCAAGTTTTATGAGCAAGTTCATTACTTCTTCCTGTTTTACTATTCTGTTTTCATCGAGAAGTGCTGGCAACACTTTGGTGGTACCTAGTCCTCCACACACACAAACAAAAAAAGGCAGAAAGGAGTTCTCTTTCTGGAACAAGCCCTGACTCATCCTGGTGAGTCAGGCTATCATTCATTTAATTTTGTCTGATAACTTTGAATCTCCAACTTTGGGTGGGTGCACAGATATTTTCATTGGCAAATGCCAGAAGTTAACCCTCTACCCACTCATTAAAAACCACGATGACCTCTTAAAAATGGTGTGAACCAGGAATTCCCACTGCCTTTAGGAGCTATAATTGATTCCTGTCTTCATTGTGGCCTGTAGACAACCTTGAACTCTGAAAGTGCATCTGTTTGCATTGGAACTCAAAAAGTACTTAATATCTACAAGTCATCGTTTTAGCTCTGATTCTCCTCTCAGATCTCCAAATAAATATCATATGATCCATCAAAAAGCTGCCTGACTGCCGCCCACCCAAATTGACCCCACTCTGAATCTTGAGGGATTTCACTGCGCTTTCATTTTGCTGGTGCTCTTCTGCCAACTGAAATTTCTAGCTGCAAATTACATTTGAGAAGATGTGCAAATATTTTAGGTGCACAATCAATATGCTGTGGATGACAAATTACAAATTAGGAAAGGAATAGCTGGCCGTAAAACACGGCTTCAATGCTGAATTAAGAAGTCTAATAAAGTGACAGCTACCATCATGCAACATAGACATCTGATTCACTCTGCCAGCGAGCGCGTTATTTCAAAGAAACATTTATATGGTATTTATCTTAGCCTATTCATCAGCTCCCATCAAATCAAGAGTGTCCCTACACTACAGATTCTCTATCCTTAAAATAAAGCTGTGAAAATTGAAAGGCTAAAGAGCTGAAAGCTACATTATGGATAATGCAAAAATATATGCTTATTATCTACGTATGGAGAACTTCCACTGCAGTTTTGAAAGCAGTGGTCTGCATATACCAAGCAGTGAATGACACGCGGTATGATGCAATAGGCATGTGGGGAAAGCACTTTGCAATGTTTTGATAAATATTTTCCTATTAAAGGACCATTCTAGTTTTTAAAACGATCCGTCTAGTGCAATCAATGGGATGCTAGAGGGAACGTCTGCGCTCGTCCTGCTGGTGTTCCCGGGGTGCCCTGACTCTGCTGTGCCTCTGGGTCAAAGCAGGCGTGCTGGTGGGGCTTAGTGCGCTGGCAGCGTGTCTACCCCAACCTGCCTTCCCGTGCCCTGGAAGGGAATTGGACTTTGACTTGCATTCACCAAGAAGATTGAGCTTTTGCAGAGGATACAGCACAGTGCCGCCCTTTTCTGGAGCGGGCATTTGGTTTGTGCCATAACGAGTCTGTTGAACTGCAAATCCAGCTGACTACCCGGGATGTTAAGGTATTCATAGTACTCTTCTATAAAGCCTTGCCTATGAGTCCGAGTCCAGTCCCACAATAAGATGAAGCTTGCACAGACAGCAGCAGCAGCACTTACCGCAGGTCCCCTGCCTATTTCCACAGCAGCCCTTGGTAGGCAGCCCTGGCACAGCTTGATACAGAATTCCGAATAAAATTTAGGGACTCACCGTTCCCAAGGTATCAAAAATTCACATCTCCAAGTCTTTACCCACAGCCTCAAACCTTTCCCCAACCAGGTGTGTCCACGAGTCGATGCTTCCCTTCCTCTGGAATAGGGAAAGGAGGAGGATGAGGAAAAGCTAAAGGAATCCAGGATGTACACAGGAACCACTCTGAGCTTGTCAGAAGATCCAAAAAGTGATTTAGGAGCCTAACTCGCACCACTCCCATTTCACACACACACACACACACACACACACACGTGTGTGTGACGGTGGTAAAGAAGTCAGCTTAGGACATCTGAAGAGCTTTGGAGAGACCAAAGCCACCCAGCAGAAGGCTCCCGCCGTGTGCACCACCTGCAATCACAGCCCTTTGGGAAGTCTTCCCCCTGCAGCTTAATATTTTCACTACTCCAGGAAGAAGCGTAAGCAAAACTGGAGATTTTTGCCTGGAGAATTTTTCCCCAAATCACTCTATCCATAGCCACTGACCCCTAAATTTATCATCATCCTCCTCAAGCTTGGTTTTGGACAAGGACCAGCCCAAACAAGTCTGCTGTCTTAAGGCGACTTCCCATGCATTTTTTTTGACAGACATTAGATGACCCTCACATTTCCTTCTCCTACCTGTGGTGGCTGGTGCAGGTGAGGGCTTAGTTTGTGGCCATCACTATGAGATTTTTACCTCTAGAAGTACTGAGGTGAGCACTTAGATTCAGAGGTGTTGAAATGAGATGCAGAGAAGCATTTGCCTTAAGAATTTGATGGAGGAAGGCATTATTCCCTTTCAAGTATGAGAAAAGCAGACGGGTTTTGAAGTCTGCTCCTCTAATGGAGGAAAAGGTGCCGGAATCCGGCTGTTTTGAATCAGAGAGAATAAAACAGACAGTAAAAATGAGTGTGAATGAATGATTGGCCTGTCTCTCTCTTACATAAAAATACCATTAGCTCATTTCATGTGCCACATGTTATTTACTGACTAGGTCGCTGAGAAGCCTGTGTTCTCCACCCCGAATGCTGCTGCTGAATGCACAAATGCTTTTTTCCAGAGGGTAGATTGAGGCAGGAGCAGCTCCCCCCAGCAGCAGCTAACACTGTTGTTGGGGTCAAACATCTATTTAATCCGCAGTGGCAGCAGGCAAACAGCTTACACCAGCACCTGAAACTTCCCAAAACAGCCTCAGACCAAAACACAGCAGAGGTGCTGATAGCTCTGAGCCAAAACCTTGCCCTGTCCGTGGAGCAGTGGTTGTCCCACCAGCCCGAGCAGATTTTGTCAGTCTAGGTGCGAGCTGGGGCAAACCTGCCAGTCTCGATACTTTGCCCCTGACAGATACTGCCATCAGGAGTCAAGGAAACAGGGGGGCTAGGAGTCGTGCCAGACACACGATAGCTTCTGAAGGTCCCGGAGCAAGACCGAGAGCTGCCGTGTTCACCCGCATCGTTGCCAGCAGGTAAGCTGTGCCGTGAGCAAATCCATCCCCCCGAGGTGAGGGCTCCAGTTTACCTTAGGGGTACTCCGGTTTACTCTTAGGGGCAGGCTGGGAGGGAGGCACAGGGAGGAGTCCTGCTCAGGCCCTCTGCCTGAGACTGCCTGGGGTTTTAAAAGGACGATTTTGAGAATAAAGACATACAAAAGCAGCCCAGGTGGTAACTGAGCTCTCCGAGAAACCTATGCTCTCTACGATACAAGTATTGCCAAAGGTAGAGAAAAAAGATCGTGTTGTGAACATTCCAGTAGACCTGAGTCTCAGCATAACTGGACATCTGTCCAGTAATTTCTTCAGTAAGTGCCACGTCAACAATCAGTGGGCTTTCCTATCAACCAAACAGGGACAGAATCATGCCCTTCCCTACCCAAGGGATGGCAGAGACCATCCCTTACCAGGGGTACATGTAGCAGTTGCCGTTTTGTTAGATGTGACAGCGCTAGAAGCCTCAAGCTGCACCCTTCGGAGCTGAAGAGGCTCTCCCAGGGTGAGAGGGACAGACCTTTTCTATCCCAGGACAAGGGGAGACAACACACCTCCTTGTACGTGGGGATAAGACCGTGCATAAGACGCCAGAATGGAGGGTAGCCCAAAGCCCTTCCTCCTGCATTACAGACTCCTCCGAATACCTTTCCTTCACTTCAATTATGTCCCTGTAGCGGCCGTCCTGCCAGTGGAAATTGAAGTGCTCCAGCAACTCAATTCTTTTTTCCTCTGTGCTCACACAGTCAACAGGGGCAGACTGTTCCAGGAACGGTACCTGAATATCTGGGAACAGGAGGAGACCCCGGATAGCAAACCAACCGCCATACTGAGGATGGATACATACGCCATAGATCTTCTGGAATAAAAAAAAAAAAAAAAAAAAAAAAAGGATCCAGCTGAAAAACATGATTTGGCAAATAAGACAAGCATCTGGGATTCAACGTGAATTTCAAGACTGGCCGAGGTTGGCTAAGAAGTAATGTATTTAATTATTGAGAAACCAAGACAAGGCTGATTCTGCCACGGTCCAGCCTGGCTGTCTCCCCCCAGCTGCCTCTGGGCTGCAGAGGGAGACAAGAGCTGGAGCTCGGCGCCACGTCCCACCGGAGCCCTGCACCCCTGGGCACGGACCCACCGGACAGAGCCTGCACGTACAGGAGACACGCAGAAAAGCCGTGGCTCCTGCTGTCCACCGCCACACATACCGTCGGGCAGCTATTCGGGGAGATGCGGTTTTGCATGATGGTTTCGACATCACCACATCAACATCCTCATTACAGAAAGTGCTGTTGGTCCGCTCCGGCTCCTGTGGGCTCGGGCTGGGGCCAGAGCCTCCAGGCAGCGGCTGCGGATGGAAACGAGCCAGCAACCGCGACCG
>NW_009647735.1:6047466-6092497 GCF_000708025.1 Charadrius vociferus | reverse complement strand
ACGGCGACCGTCAGCACCATTTCACCAGGAGCTGCACATCCTCCTCCTCCTCCTCCTGGTTGTCATTTCTGATTTCGCAGCCCGCTGGCCCGCATCATTTGCATCCGTTGTCTCTGCAGAGTAAGGACACAGCCAAGCTTTTCATCACAGGACTTTGCACGCTCAGAAAGCAAGCTTCTTCCAGAGTCTTGGTAGCACAGGAGGAAATTAAGCAGACTCTCGCCTTGCTCTTCATTACGGAAAGGCAGCGGTCACCTGGGGTCAGAGCTGACCAGGTAATTTAAGAGCACAGGCAATAAGACGAGGCTTTACGTAAGGGGCAAGGGGGACATTGCCCACTACGATGGCTGACCTTGCAATTCAGTATCTGAGACATCTCCCCACAGAAGGTAACCGGTGTCCTCCATAGCCACCCAGGAGGTATGGAGAGATGCAGAAGGTAAAGCAAATCTCATTATGTATGGGAATTTGCATCGGGAAAACAATACCAAGCCTAACTCCGATGCTCGCCCACGTTAAGGCAGAATAGATGTTAACCAGCAATCCGGCTTCAACCAAAGCAAGACCTGCTGAAAACCAGGCTCCTGACTCCAGCAGTACAGACATATTTATTTACAGAAATAGAAAGTTTTAGGCTTTTCAAAACATTTCTCAGTAAATAGGGCCTTGGGCTCCACTGCATGATAAGGGAACATAAGGAATAAAAATAGGTAGAGAGCCCTCGGGGAAAGAAAGAAAAGTGAACATTAAATCTGTTTGTGAAAATGCTTTTCCTGTAAAATAATCTCTTTCAAGCACATTGGCAGCAGTTTGTTCAGCAAAACCCAGCAACCTCAGGAATGGACAATTTTTGGAAAGATAATTAAACAAGAGGTCAAAACACGTTTGGGGAAGCAGGTTTGGCAATTACTTAGCCTTGATGCTTAACACTAGCTGAGAGATGAATTTATACAGCACCCTTTTGGGCAGTTCAGGCTTCCACTTTCCTATTCCAGTGGCTTAACAGCTTCTGAACTAGCTAATATCTAACCCACAACAAAACAGCCTTTTCTCCTTGTAGCTAGACGAAAAAGACAACCCGAAAGGCTTCCCAAACTGCGGGAACGTGACGCCCCAAAACCTACCCAGGCCTTTGACCTCCCCCCATTCCGATCCAGGCTGGCTTTAGGTTATATTATTTAGCCTGAGAAACCAGATGCACCGCCTTGAAGCCCATCAGAGCTTCCATCTGCATTGAGGGAAGCCAGCTATCTGTAGCGTCCTTCAATGACTTTTGCCATGGAAAAGCATGGATGTCTGTGCCCAGGCAGTTTAACAGAGGGGAGGTGGACAAGGGTGGAGAAACATGGAGCTTCACAAATGGAGAGACACCCCGAGAGCACAGGAAACAGCACCAGTTCTGGCCTCCATCAGCAGACTCTCAGCCACCCTAGACAGCAACCACTTGCAAACTCAATGCTGACCTTGCTTCCAGCAAGAGGTCGGTCTAGATGACTTCCTCAGGTCCCTTTCCACAAGATCTCTCTCCTCTGAGGTTGCAAAGAGCCTACATGGCATTGCAAAAATGCCCAAAGAGGAGGAAAACCACCAGTAGGAGGGTGCTCAGCAGCAACTCGCTGTTTGCCAAACAGAAAGTGGGAGATGGCTTAGGACCTCCAAGTCAGGTCATTACTGAATGAACTTGTAGGGAGATGCATCCCCCAGCCCCATGGGAAGGAGTTGGCTGCTCCACTCGTGCTGCCTGTCAATGGCACAACACCAGCACTGGAGAAGGCATGAGGGGAGCTCCTGCCCGTTCCTCTTGATGCAAGGGAGGAAGAGTTGAAGCCGTCTGAGGAGCAAAGAGAAAAACAGAAACTAGCACACAGGGATAAATCTGTAGTCGCACTGCCTTCACCACTTATTAATTAGTCCTGCTACCCTGACATAGCTAAATCACTGAAATAAGAGTGGGTCCATTTGGAACCCTATTTGGAGGCCTCAAGGCTGTTTTTTGTGGCTCTTCGTGGAGGTGTAATAATACAAGACATGGCATCGAGAAATCGACTTTGGATTTGAAGCTTTGCCTTATTCCCAAGAAACATTCAGCTTTCCCCCCAGCAACAGTTATATACATCGCCGCTTTGATCTCAAAGGGAATGAAAACAAGATAGATGCTTCCCCTGATGGTTAAAAATGAAGGCTTTGGTGGGAGCACTGGGCATCAGGTAGCGCTAGCTGCTAAACGGGCTGCCTCCTGTAGGGACAGTAGACCGAAATACTTGAGCTCGTCTTCCCCAAGGCACCTGCCATTAGCCCTGGATGCACGGCTTGCCTTGTGTCGCCAGCCAAGAAGGTAAAGCAGTGAACACCAGCCTCGGCAGAGCAGCAAAGTGAAGTGGTGTTATGCCAAGAAAGGCAGGCAGGATGATTCAGAGTTGCTTTTAAATTACAGGCTTCCTTCAAAGTGGCAGCCATCTGCAGTCACACAAGCTGCAAGACAAGTGCCTAGGGGAGACAACTCAGTTTCTTAACTAAATGAAGTGGAAGAGGCACCTTACTCACTCTCACCCGCTCTAATTGCTACTGTTTCCACCAATTTTTAGGCGTGAATGTTGAACAAGAAATAGAGTTCCTATTTTAAGACCATCCTCGATTCTTCACTCTGTGCAAAGTCAATGGGCAATAGGAAAAAAAATCTAATCTAAAGCTTTGATCCTGCAGATTCCTGGAACTGCTCATAGCCTTTCACAGAGACCCACATGGTGGAATGGGTTTCTGTCTCCATGACACTGCTGAAGCCACACAATTTTCCCCAGACTGTTAGATTTCAGATGTTCAGAAAGAAGTGGGCCAACCTCTGGGACTGAATTCAGAGGGCTCTAGGGACTCCTTCCCTGGTACAGGGTGAAAGAATTGCTTTGAAGCTCCAGCCTAAACTGCACAGCTGGAGACACAGGTCTTCCTAATACATTGTTTTTTGACTCCACATCAATGCTAAACACATCTAGAATTCTGCAGCGATGGTACTTGACCATGACCTCTGTTATTGTCCCGGGGCCATTCACTCATGTTTCTTGTGTAAAGATGCATCTTTTCAACTTCAGGACCTCGTTAGAGCTTTATCTGCTATATTGAAAAGGTTCCCCTTACAACCTTTTGTTCCAGATGTGGAAAGTTAAGACTTGCCTTGGTTAACACAAAACTGCTGTTCTAATCACTAAGAAAACTGCTGAGGTTTCTCACAATAAGGCATGTTAATCAATCCTTCTATTATTTTGGTCAACTTCTTAGCGGGGACCCTGATCAATCCCAACCCTTTTTGAACTGCTGACCTAGACAGACTCCTCATATAGCAATTATATTAGCACAGAGGCAATGTCGCATTCCCAGACTATATATGCTTAAGAACCACCCTAACATTTTGGCTATAGGTGAACTCATATTCAGCACATTTTTCCACTGGCCATCCTTTGCCGTCTCTCCCCACTGCACTGTCCCGACTTGTGAGCTGGAATCCCATTGCCAATGCCATTTCCAGTCAGCTGGTAAGTGTTGTGGGAATCGAGAAAAAGATGAGTCCTGGAGAGCACCCACAGTGCCAGCAGCTGACAGTGATCATTTTGAGGACCATTAGTTAGGCAGTTTTAAATCCATTTAATATACACAATATTCATTTTCACACTCTCTAGTTACTTATATGAAGGGCTCTGTGGTACCAAATGATGTGTCTTGCAGAAGTCTTTGTATATTCTGTTGTATCAACCCAAGTGTTCATATCAACCAGACTTGTAATCTCACCCAAAAACCAATACATCAAGCTCCTTCAACAAGATTATGTTTCCCTTAACCCACAGTGGTAGAAACCAAGGTAGCTTTTCCTTCTATAGCTCACTATTCAGTATAATTCTTTCAGGTTCCTTTCAGACAGCATCAACAGTCCATAAAATTTATGATTCTCTGCATACGTTCAAAATCCAGCGAGTTTAGTCACTGTTTTATTTGCATTTGCTTGAAGCATAAACACCAAAGACTTAAAAGCATCCCTGTTTGGAACAGGTAAAAAAAAAAAAAAAAGAAGACAGAAAAAGAAAACAACGACAAAAAAGTAACTCCTTCACTCTGCATCTAACATGCAAGACTAAATTATTTTTATTTCAAAGCACTGGCTGTTTTCTGCTATTAAAGGTACCACAGAGGCTACAGGATAGACGACTACAGAGATCTGCCATAACACCATTCTGTGCAACGTGAAAGGAAGAAGCGGCTGAGGCTCCTGACAGATTATGCACGCATTTAAGCACCAGCAGAATTGAGGATGCGTCAAATTTGCAGGATGGTAAAAACAACGGAGAGAAACAATCCTTACTTGTGGCTCTGCACAGGCTTATTTTCCAGAAGGGCTTGTTTAAGTTTCCTTTTATTAGAAAGAATTCGTCAACAGCAAGATACGCTTAACGTTAATCATGTATGTCAGATTCTGCAGAACATTTACATATCTTCAGGTCTGTGCGAAAATGCTACGGAAAGACCCCCGCTGGAATAAGTCTTTGATCAGGCTGTAACGCTGTTTCTACTCCTAGAGGTGAATCAGCCACCGGCTCAGCTCACTGAGCTTTTATTTCTACAGCTGAGGACCAAAGGCCTCAAAGATACGCAATCAGCTCCACTAAAAAATCAGAAGTAAAGGACCGAGGGGCTCTGGGGCTAGCTGCAAAATCAAAGACAGATGTTCCCATTTTGCTTCTGCTTCATTCTGCAGATCACCTTCAGGGACTTGGATCACTGCTACAATTGGCAGTGGGTCTTTCCACCCAAGAAACCCTTCCTTTAACGAGCATAGGGCAGAAGCCTAGATAAACCTCACACTTCGTGGTCAGGGGTAGAGTTGTATCCCCTCCCACCCCAATCCCAGGTTTCCTACTGTCTCATCCAGTTGCTTTTAACAGGTTTTGCTTTTAAGTGTTTTTTTTGACCGCTTCTTCCCCACCTGCACCTCATCCTCACCGCTACTGGGCAGTTCCCAAACTCTTCCCTTACTCTGAGGCGAGGAACTTGTCTCTAAATTCCAGCCCAGACTTATTTATGACTACTTTATACTCTTCTGTGCTTACATCACTGTTCCTTTCCTCCTGCAGGACACAAAATTTAGATTAAAAAAGCCAAACAACAACAACAAAAACCCCCAACAAGATCTTGTGACAATCTTGTAGAGCATCTCCAGCCTGCAAGCTATGTGCACGCTGGCAAGATGTAGATTTGTTCTTTTCTGTAGGTACGCATTTCGTACCTACAAAAAACCTACAGTTTTCAAGAAGGAAAAACTGATATGGACAAGAAAAATAAAGGTCTGAGCCAAGCTCAGCTTGCTTAGGGTTCTACAGAACCTGTGCTGGGAAAAAAATGTGTTACTCAGACTTAACTCTGAATAAATTACCTTCTGGAAGGCTTAAATTCCTTCTCCGTCAAAGGAGAAAGCTTCCCCCTTCCCCAGGCAGGACCGCTGCTCAGCGGTGTTGGTTTTGCAGGAAGCCACTTGCAGAAGGAATCCATGACCAGACCTTTCTGTGTTGGAGCACACAGGGAGAGGTCTCCTCCCAGGAGATGGGACTGGGAATATGGGGATGGTTCCTGCAGGAGTTCTCACGTTGTCTAATTGAGAACGAATAGAAATGCCTGTTCTGTGTTGGTAATTGATATTTAAAGGTCCCAGAGGTGGGATGCAATACCTGAACTTCAGGGCTACAGCAGGTTTCCCTAAAATGTATTTCTTTCCCAAATGACTTATTTCACTTCTGGTATGTTTTAGCTTCAGTGGCACACATTACAATAGGTTTGCCTCTGATGAGTTTGTCACTGTTTAGAGCAACAATGAAGACACAAATGGCATTTAGAACTTTCACTAGACAGATTAGACGCATTAATTAAAACTCATTTGATTTCAGGCACGATAATTTGTTTTCCTTCATTCCGCCACCAACAGTTTTGGTGCCACCTTATCTTTCGCAGTGAAGCCTAACTGCAGCAGCCCTTTTAGCTGAGGGCTCAGTTACCAAGAACCTATTGTCTTCTGGCACCAGAGAGAGGGAAATTGGGCCATTTAGAAGACATTTCCAATTACCTGAGACAAGACAGAGGCGATAACCTTCACAGGCTGAAGTAGCAGACTTAAGAGAGAGGGTTGAACATACATTGCGCAAACCAAGTTCAGTGGCTCAGCTGAAGACAAGGCGTATCACCTAGCTTTATATTTGCTTATCTGTGAAATTACACACTTCTGAGAAAGTCCCGCCTCATTTAATGGATAATATTTCCTTTTATCAAGCTTTTTATTGCTCCATCCCCTACACAATTTCCCTGGCAATGTAAGGTAGCTTTAACGCATGACAGGACAACACCATGCCCTCTACAGAGCCTCCAAAAACACCGCTGGTTTTATCATAATGGGGTTAGCCTGAAGGGGAGTCAGGGAGCTGGATTAGCTCTCTAGAAAACCAGAGCTGTCTGTCCTGGCTGTGGCACTTTTTCATTGCAGTGTCATGGGCAGGCTGTTCTTCCCTGGAGGTGTTCAAGGCCAGGTTGGACGGGGCTTGGAGCAACCTGGGCTGGGGGGAGGTGTCCCTGCCCAGGGCAGGGGGGTTGGAACAAGATGATCTTCAAAGTTCCTTCTGACCTAAACCATTCTATGATTCTACTGTCTCCATCTCCCCTTCCTCTTCTCTGTGTGTTCTTGGTGGAGAGGTTTCCTCTCCCAGTACATTGGTACAGATGACCACTGTGAAGACCTTATTTCTACTGAATCCTGCATGCATCAACAGGGTGTACTCTCACACACATACAAAATCAGGACTTTCCCATAAGAATAACTTCTTAAACAATCTCTGCTAAGTGATTAAAACAACCTAGCATGGTCCTTCCAGCTACAGTTAACCCAACAACCTTTGCAGATGATAACTTTGCAGAGATTTACAAACGAGACAATTTTTTACCATGAGATAATTTTCTTTTGGAACTCACATTTTAAATGAAGGTTTTCATCGTTCCCCTCTTCCCAGGAGGTACCAGGCACCTCCCCGGACAAAGCAATGCCAGCTCCACGTGCACTCACGATTCAGGGGGTTCTTTTCCAGCTGACAACTTGATGCAGACTAAATTTGAAATCCTATACAATAATAACATCTTTCTTCACCACTGTATACCATTGTGTAGAGAATTATTTTAAAGATTTTAATCTTTTTTTCCTTTCTATTTTTTTTTAAAGAAAGAGAAAATACAGATAGTTCGATCAGTGCATGGAGAGATAAAGTTTTCTGAGATTTCCCAAACCTCAAGTTATTATCCTCCGAGATTACAGCAGGCTGTTTCCTACATAGCTAAAGCAAGGGAAAAACAGAATTTAAAATAGACCAATAAGCACCCAAGGGCCCCACGTCTGCAAATGAAGAACATGAAGCACATGAAGAACTCCATTTAGGGAGCAACTTGGTGGATCTCCCCAGAGAAATAGCAGCATTGCTCCTACAGGCTCAAGCCATGAGAAAGAACCACAAAATTTGTAGGGCAAAGGAGGTTTAAGGGAAGAAACAAAACCAAAGCCCATTTCTAGCTGTACTACACAGAAGACAAAAGTGCCGATCGTTTTTCCAAACACTGTAATCTGACTTGAAGGCCTTCTTTAGAAACAGCATTTGCTCTTCATTTTTAATCAAATGGATTGTTTTCCTCCTTGGAATGGGACTGAGCCTTCTGACATTGCTGCAGAGTAGAGACACTGCTAATAAATATTTAAAGATTCAAAGCTTTAAGTGAAAAGGAGGATTTGTTGGATAATATTTCACTTTCCTTAAACTGTTTGTTCACCACTGAAATTGAAAATTTTAATTTTATGGTGATTGCTCAGAGAGCCGATGTTCAGACACTTCCCCAAGAAACCCGAGCGCCAGGAAGGCAGTCTATAAATAACTGCCTTGGAAATAAACTTCTGTGAATTGGACATAGCCCAGATCAGATTTTCAAGCGCATTGTAAATTACCCACAGCCAGAGCATAGGTCAAAAATATTTACTAGCGTTGAGCTTCATTCCTCAGATTC
Organism: Charadrius vociferus; assembly: GCF_000708025.1. Lineage (NCBI taxonomy): Eukaryota > Metazoa > Chordata > Aves > Charadriiformes > Charadriidae > Charadrius > Charadrius vociferus. Next base: position 6,084,427 of record NW_009647735.1, on the reverse strand, counting down.
ACCTCCCAGGCGTATTTTAAACCGGAGCAGACAATAGGGAGGTCTGAGGTTCAGTTCTGCTTGCCCTCAGCCCTGGGTGGTTATTTATTCCTGTGCTGACACAGCAGTATTGTCTCCTGGCCTTGCACTCGTGTAAATGTCCATAACAACCAGAAGCATCACCTGAATTTTCTATTATATTAATACCAAAAGGATTGCTTGTGATTAAGGGCTGCTTATGATTAAGCCGGCTTGAAAAGTACTACAATAGCCTTAGAGAAACGCAGAGAGCAGAATTATATGGGAGGAGAGAAGGGAGAAAGGGGAAGGGAGGGAGGAGTTGCACCATCGTTCTTCCAAAGAGGAGACAGAGGGAGCTGACAGATCTCCTCCTGAAAAGCAGCAGAGCAGTGGCTATGTGGGATAACACGTGCTATTTTAGGTGCCATTTTGTACCACAGTCATTAAGCTCCAACACAGGCTGTCCCTCTCGATGGAGGGTGACCCAGCAGCACTGCCAGGCTCGCCTGGGGATGTTGACTCCAGTCACTTGTGCAAGGCACAGACAGACTCGGTGGCTTTTATGGATTAGTGCCTGAACTCCCACTGAAGTCTCTACTCTATGAGTACATCTCTCCATTCAATTCTTCCAGGCTGCAAGTAATTAAGGTTGTTGATTTATAAAGCCCCACCTTCCTGACCCCTATCAGCTTTTTAGGATTACTTTGTATACGTTTAAACAGAAAACTATCAGGACATCTGCAGTAAAGTTTAAATTAGCAACTTCAACCAGTGCAAATCTGATGAAGCAGCATTGCATTCTGTGCAGTCACCTCAGGTTCCAGCCCTCATCTGCCCCTTTGCATCCTACTGTCCATCCATCCTCTTACTATCAAGGCTCCCGACATCTTCTGAACAAAGCGCAGGTCTGACACAGCAACTCTACCGACACCAAACACGTGTGGACACTGAGGCATGGTTTTCCCATTGCGCCTGGAGCATAGGTGCACACATTCCCTGTGGAGTCAACACGGGGAGGAAGGCACTTCAGAGCCCAGTCACATCCCTAGCGCCTGAGCTTTTGGGTCTCTGAGCCTCTGGAAGTACCTCTTTCCTGCAACTACAGAGCCTGCGGTCCCAGACTTGGCAGTTCAAGTTAGGAGATTCAATTCAGAAAGATGAACCCAAGCTTCTGTGCCGTCTTAGCACCAGAGCCTGGAAAGCCCACCTGCAGATCTTTATGTCAGCAGGTTCCTCCCTCCATCAGGGAGGTGACTCCGCTGTACACCAGCGAAAAATCACCCTTCTGAAGCAGCCACTGGGTACACAACTGCCATCCTTCTTGAATTTTCAAAATAGCACCCAAGCAGTGCAGAGGAGTTCGGCTAGTTCTCCTGGCGAATTTGGCTGCAAATTAACCTTCATAGCAGAGCACTGTTAGCTTCGTTAAAGCTGGCAAAGTCAGAGCATCCAACCATCCATCAGTGAACGCTGTTAGCAAGAAAAGTACGCCAGGGCACTAGGTCAGGGGAACAGAAGAGAAAAGCCAAGTAGGTCAGACCCACTAGAAAGGCCAATTCAGTCTTAACTATTCATCACATCATACACCTCTGACGGTCCTGGGATTTCAAGAGAAAAAATGCAGTGTCTCCCTCTGGAACCAGAGTGGTGGTTTCATCCATTGTACGTGTCGATGTGAGCAGATAGCGGAGACTGTGAGATCCCTTTCTCTGAATACACGCCAGCTATTGACTGCCTCGTGCAGCAGGTCCAAGAGTTACAGGGAGAGCTCTCAGCTTTTCCAGTTCCATCCTAAGTCAATCAGCTGGAAGGGCTGTTCTAAGACGACATTTATTAAGCAGAGGACAAGCTTCGAGTGCCACTGCTTCAAGTACCTACGTCTCAGGGAGCTGGCTGATGGTATCAGTTAGGGATACACAGGTTAGAAACAGCCTTATCTCTTCTCTGCATATCCTCTCCTTAGATTTTAGTGTTAGCACAACAGACAGTTCGGTCCCTAAAGGCCAAGAAGGCAAATTACAAAGGTAGTAGAAAGAAAGGGAGATAGAAAAGGTGAATAGGGCACAAGGAGGCCCTGGTAATGAGGAGAAGCTAGAAACTTCAGGTGGAACATGGTTAAGGCAAAGAAAATTAACAAAGGCATAGCCACAAATGTTGACATAGAAAATGGGCAAAGGGAGAACACCGACTGTTATTACTTTACCCTCAGTATGGGGTTAAGTGCAAGGTAAGTTTGGATGTGCTAGTTAAGATTTGTTTCACCCCAATTTTAACTATCCAAAAATATAGTTTGACATAGAGCATAAGCTGTTAATCGAGCCACCTTTTCTAATCAATTGAAAGAGAGAGACACCTCCCTCCTCTGACAACAGGTACCAGAGCAAGGTGGGATGACTCTTCTCCCGTGAGTGAAGAAGGAAAGAAGCTCCCTCTGCTTAGCTGGATGGCGCTGGCTGGAGTTAATCTGTCTCTATTAGCAGAGTCCCGGTCCAGGAGTATTTCTCTAGGACACTACGCTACCAATACCATCAGCAGATGGGAGTAATGGGTTTGCTGGAGGAGGGAGAAAGATCTTTCAGAGATGTGTTTCAAAGCAAACTGCAGAACTCAAGTTCACATCAGCAAGCCTGGGCAAGGATGACTTTCCATCCCCTGCACAGTGGCAAGCCAGCTTTTGAGCTTATATTTAACTTAGTTCTTGCTCTGTACGGTGATGTTTGTGCTTCGTGATCTACCTGACCCACCAAAACCTGCAAGAGCTGCTGCCTTCTCCGAGCTTTGTTTCATTGCTTTATCCAGAGTTCCAAGTGGAGACGGCAAAGTCTAAATTTAGAGTAAGTTCAGCATCACAGGGCGTCTAGCCGTGCTTGCTCTCCACTTTCTGAAAAGATGATGACCAAACCAAATCCATATTTCCTTTTAATCTGGCCTATTTTAAATCAAACTGAGAAGAAAGATACTAAAGCTGCTCCTGTGAAACGTGCTGCTCCATGAATTAGTAATTGTGTTTACCTTCTACATTGGGAATTTTTTGCCTGTGTTGTTTCTTACTGTCACTCAACATGAGAAGCTTTTATTCGAATGAGACTATTTCAAAGCACTTTTACACTCATGTAGAGTCAGGGACTTATTTACTTTCTGACAGTTATTTACCTCCCGTAAATATTTCACAGCCACAGGATCTCCCAGATGAAAGCAGAGTTTGCTCTCTGCTCCTGTTCAGGAGTCTAATTAAAAACGGAATAAAATGGGAGGGCCGGAGCTTAAGTGCTAACTGCGACGGATGTGTCTGGAGGGGATTCAGCAAGGGGAGCCTGTTTCTTGGCACAAGTATTGAAGCCTCTGCATAAAAGCAGAAGAAAAACGCCCAACCTGGGAACTGAAAGCCCTGGGATGGACGGGGGAAGTAGGGGAGAGGTTTTCAGAGACAGGAGAGCTATGAGCCTGCACAAACTGCATGCTGCCGTCACGGAAGCCTTGGTCCTGGTTGCCATTTCACATCGCCAAAGCCAACCACCTCCTTTTTGCCTGAATACCCCTCCCACAGCCCAGATTTGAAGTCAGCAGCAGCATCTCCCTGTGCCTGCCATCCCACCCGCCCAGAGCCACTGCCACGGGGATGAGGCTTCTGCATCCCACCCGTGAAAGCTGAGGGCATATCCTCACCTGGGGTAGGTCACCAACACCACTGACGTCCAAATACACCTTCGTATCTGCGGTGGCTATGGCATTTTTAACAGAATTGGTACTCTCTCCAGTATGTGAATGACTACAAGAGAATGATAGGCACTGCAAAGGACTCCATGGCTGTGCTGCCTCTATATTTGGATAACTTCCCACAATCACTGCTCCAGAAAAAGCCAGGGACTTCAAAGTAATCAAATAAAGAAGAAGAAAAGTAATCAAACATTGCTTTCCCTATTTTTTCAGAAATGGCTTGTTTGCTGTTGGTTAAGGAAGGATTACTTACCATAGCTGCTTAGATGACAAGGGCAAATTGCAATTTGCCTAAGATTTTGAGCAAGGATTTTTCGCTTAGAAGAGTGCATTTGGAGACAAGGGAGATTATGAACAATCATTTAACAAGATCTTCAAGCCATCAGTCTGTTTAACATTATTGATCAGTGCAGCCAGAGCCCATTTAAAAAAAAAAAAAATCTATCAGATTAAAATTGATATAGCTTTCTTGTTCTGATTTCTCATAAGCTTCATTTCGCTTTGCAGCAGAAGGCTTCCCTGAAAGACGGGCAGTCCCCAAGCCCGAGGTGGTGGTCCTGCCGGGAAGATGCTGCCCAAGCCAGAATAGATGTCTCCTAACAGCTCATTGCTACAGAAAGACTTTTTAATAGGAAGGAACAGGACTTGGTCATGTATTTTAAATAGCCTTCTTTCGAGAATGTAGAACACTAAGTCAAAATAAACCCAGATCCGATAGTTAATTGATGTCATCCACCTAAACAGCAAAGCTCTCATCTCCAAAGTGCCCATGGTGGGGATTGCAATTCTGGGGATTTTGTGTGCAAATAAATAAAAAGAAGCACTTTGCTTTCAATTTAGTGCCCCAGAAGTTGACAGCAATAGTAGTAAACAATCGACATTATTTGTATTAATATAGCCTTATTTATTCTAATGATGTTGGCATTTTCTGTGGAGATTAATTAGCAATAATGTTGCAAGTACTATTACAAGTGAAATACACACCATAAACCAAAAATAATTTGACTGACCTACGTTCCAAAGTAAAATATTTATGGTAATGAGATTCTAATTATCCTTTGTTATGGCAGGCCATTCTCTACACTCCTCTATATTGATAGGAGATGTATTGTTTCAGCTTTTTAGCTCAATTTATTTTCTCACATTTGCATTTTCTTATGCACAGAAAATGAGAGACGATCATTACCTTCTTCACTTTGCATTCAATTTACATCAACAGCACATTACCTCATCCTAACTCATTTATCTACCACAGAAATTTGATAACAAAAGCTACTGTCAGTGATGAATAAAGATCATTTCAAATGGAGCAAGAAGAAACAAGATGAATTGTAGGTTTCAGGACCTTTTGTTTGCTCAAGAGAGGGAAAATAAAGGATTTTTTCCACCTAGGCAACACGGATCTCACAAGGCTGTAACTCTCATTCAGCATCTTATATTTACCTGCAGCTGACCGGTCCTTTCTGCATACAAAAGTAACTCCAAACACCCACGCAACCACAAATGTCTCTCCCATCTGCTGCGCGAAAGAACGTTTTTAATTTTTTTGGATAGAGTGCACAGAATTTATGGTTCGTAAGCTTGAGCAAACGCTCTAACAACGAGCCAAGGGCTATCGTAGCCTCGTAGCGACTAATAGCTCTCCAGCCTGCGAGACGCAGGCACTGCCGACACAGCGCGTACTCCGCGTCTCTCCGGGTGGCGTCAGCGCCGTGAAACGTGCTGTGGGATTCTCTCGCATTGACAATAGCGGAATATCCATCTTGCTTTGCTGGGAACTAGTAAAACCCGCCAGCTCCTCTCTTCTGGCTCTTCTGCTTTAACAAGCCAGCAGAGCCTGTTAGCCTCTCGCCGCTCCTCTCCCACAGCATTAGAGCTGATATCAAAAGGCAACAGCACCAACACCGCGCTCGGAGATGGAGTTTTGCTTTAAAATGCCTCTGTCCGCGTCCCTTTTGTCGCCGGGCAGAGCACCGCAAGCCCCAGATGCGCATGAGTGCAACGGTGGATTTCAGGTCTGCCCCGTGCACGGGGGAGCAGGGGGAGAAGCGGGAACTGGGGAGCAGGTTTTGAGGAACTGGTCACTGGCAGAAAGCCCACAAGCCCTCCCCAGGGTGGGACGGGAGATTTTGGCCTACTTTCCCTGCAGCTCCTCAAGGATTTTTAGTTTGTGATTTTTGACTTTTCCAGAACTGAATGTTTCATTTCTTTTTTTTACAATATTAAGTATTTTCCCAAAAACGATTACTCACCTTGAAATAGCTCTTCACATTAAAGGGAAAGTCAGAAAAAGGGAAGGAATGGGTTTTAAAAGTTGGAAGTAACCCACCATCAAATATGAATGGCTTCATATGCAAACCTGCTCTTTCTCTACTGTATGAAAACCTGCTTCTTTTTTTTTTTTCCCTATTTTATTTCCCCCGTCCTCCCTCCCTTTCAGCCCACCCTTTGGCCGGTGTGGATGAGGAGCGGGCTGTGAGCCTGCTCTGGGCACAGGCTGCCCTGCAGCCAGGACCCTGCACGCTCTCCCTGCTCCAAACCTGTCATTTTATCCCCACATCCCCACGCCAGCCCACTCTCCAAGCCACCCAGCAGCAGGTTCCTTCCTGCAGCCTCAAGGAGAGGACCTCGGGAAACTCCATGGTGTTTCCAGGGTTTGCCCCAGCAGATCTGGATAACGGATGAGTAGTCTCACCTCACTTCATCCGAGTTTTTTATTAGATAACCTGGGTGAAACCATGCTGGCTGACACAGCCCTGCTCCAAGGGCGCCTGAGAGGTTCCTGAGAGGAACCATCAGCTCTATGGTCATCCTCAAGGGAACTGTGCCGCCTCTTTTGGACACAATGTGGACCATGCTGAAGCCTTTGAAAATGCTACTGTAGACTTTTCTATGACCAAAACCACCCCCTGGATAGGAATGGGAAATCCAGTGCTTTAAAGAGCTGAAGCTGAACTAGTTTATCCTTGTGCCGTGCTCAACCCCCAAACATGGCAGTAATGTCCTACAGGGCGGAAGATGAGCCCAAGGACTGCAGCTCCCTAGCAGGTTTCTTGCACACGGACGTGCCCTCTCATAGAGCGCCCACGCTGCCACTGCAAGCCTCACCAATGGCACATCTGGGGACCTTAAATTAAAGGGTTACCCAGAATAAATAAACAAGCACTTGCACTTTGGAACTATTGACTGAGCTCCACGACCCGAACAATTTGTTAGCGAGAGGTTTGGGCAGTGGGAAGAAGATGGCAAATATCCCCCTCGTACTCTCCGTTTGTCTTCTGGGAGCGTGTCTTGCTGCCGAAACTACAGGTGGGTTCGTTTAAAACCTAACAAGTCCTTCACTTTTGGGTGCGGGGGCTTACTGGCACAGGTGAGGGGACAGTTTGTCACTTGATGGTGGGACAGTTTGTGCAGTCACGTAAGAGACGAGAGCTCAGAGGGATTGCTGTGTTTCATAGCTCCTCTCTTTAAAGCTCTGGTTCTTTCCTTGGGAACGAAATAATAGCTTTTATGCCGATTTTATGCAGAATGTGTCACGAGGATTAATTTTAAGAATGGGATCTTTCTTAAATTTTTTGCAGCTTTTAAGCTTTCAGAGCTTGATTCAGCCATTTTAGAATGCACGCACCCACACACAGAAGGAAAAAAAAAAAGGGGAGAGCGCCGCTGGTGGAGTAACATCCACACCTCTGCGTGTGCCGCCGCTTTGTCCTGGAGTACAAACAAGTGCTCACATCCATAAAACAGTCATTGGATTTGCCACTGTGAGAACTGTTTAAAGCCAAACCCAGCGTGAATTTAACAAAGACTGTAAGATGCAGCCAAAATTGTAGACAAGATAGAGCAGTTGATGGATGTAGGCAATCACACGTAGTAATGCAGGCTGTTGCTTGATTTATCTGTGGCAGCAACAGTTCCAGCAGAGGCTGGTTCACATCCAGCGCGAGTACTTTGTTTGGCGCACGGCTGGCCTTTCTCCTTTCATTCAAACATTGCAAGTAACAGGTTAAAAAAAAAAAAAAAGGGCCTCTTCCCAAAATATTTGCTTAGCAATGAAAAGTAGGCAGAACCTCCTATTGGTACCACCACCCACCCAGGTGCACCTCCTAGAAGATACCACGCTCGGCTGGTGGGACAGGTCTGCCCCCACAGCCCCTTGGTCCACAGACCCATCTCACCCTCTCAGGTACTGGTTCAGAAGTTGCTAAGTCACGTGCGAGTATGTTCTTGGTGTGAGGATGGTCTCCAGCCAGGGTGAGCACTGTGCCTGTCACCCCATGGGGCCTGCAACCTTCAGTTCTAATCAAGTTTTGCTTGTAAAGCAGCATGCGGGATCAGTAAGCAACTGAGAAAGCCTAGAGGGATCCGAGGGAGGCAAAGCTGCATTCATTAAAATGAGTTCTCTCCATGAAATGGGTTAATTACGGCAGATGCCTGGCACATCCCACCGGGAAGAGATGACGGAGAGGGTCTAACGCGGCTGCCTCACTTCACGCAGGGTGATGTGCGGCTGTGCCCGCGTCAGGATGCCCAGGTGCTAAGCACACAGAGAGCCCGACAGGGTTACAAGGCCAAAGGCTGCTCCACCATTGTCTCCTGAGCCTCTTCTGCCCGGCCTGGGGACAAGCTGGAGGCTGCAGCCCATGCCATGGGGAGAAGGGGGCAGGTCTCCTCCAGCGAGGCTGTGCCCCCCCGGCGCCTCCACGCTCTCAGCCCCCTGCTCGGCCATGGAGCCTGGGTTGGGGGTGTACCTTCACATCCCACACATAAACCACAACCCTGCAGCTGGGAGGGGACTGGCCACCCCGCGGTGTTTGAAACAAGCCTGGCTTTTTCAGAGGTCGCTGCTTCGCCCATCAATATCTACTGCCAAGCAATTAGGTTAAGGTCAGCATTTTAACGCACTCCTTTTCATTTTTAACCAAAAACACGCTAGCATGGGGAAGGCAGAGGTGCAAACTTGCTGCACAACGATTAAAAGCATTGCAAAAACAATTAGCTCAGCCCCTTGCAGAGAGATCTTTAGGTGAAGGGGCTGGTTACGCCGCCAGTGGCACGGCGTAAATCAGAGCAACCCACCTGGGACTCATCAGAGTTCAACAGAACTGATGCTCCGTGCGTTCGGAGAGGCCGGGATCTGCCCTGGATGGAGAGCAGAAGTTAGCCATGAGAAGGAACGAGCGGCTGGTACTTGTCCCTCACTCTCCTCTCTGCCCACCCGGCTGAGCTCATGTTCTCCATAACCCTCAGAGGGGCCAGGTCCACAGGTGCCTGACCCCTTCCAGCACAGAGCCCCCAGATAAGGGTCCGTGTCCAGGGTGGCCACCAGCAGCTCCAAGAAGAGCTGCTCTACCGTGCCATCTGGTGACAAAATGGGACATGGCTGCGGTCGCTAAGGGAGGGTGGAGAGAGAGGAGAGGCTAGGGAGGCAAAGCAAAAAGCTCCTCTGGGTGAATGATGCCTTTTTTAGAGCGGTGGGATGGGGGAAGAGTGCTCAGCAGAGGCGGGGGTCTCCGAGAGGTGGGTGAGGAGCAAACCCTGCTGGGCGGTTGTCACAGGGATGGGACGCGGCTGCTGCTGACTCTGCCGATGGGACGCGTGGCCCTGCTGGGAGAGCATTGGAGGTGGCACCATGACAGGACTGCATGTCCTTGTGCCCTTCACCAGGCAGCCACCATGGGAAAGCTGGTGGCCACCCTGGACATCCCGCCTACACTGGGGGTCCCTGCAGCACCAGCACCTCTCTGCTGGTGGTTTCTGGCCAGGAGCTTGGCCAGCAAGTTGAAGATGGATGCACACCACCTTGTTGACATGACCTGGCGCAGGGGGTGAGAAGACTCGTGTCACACTCCTGCCAGCATGAAATGGTGGTACCCAGGTGCATGGGCAAGGGCGAGGAGCCGGGAGAGAAGCAAACGGCCCGTGGCTTCCAAGGGCTACAGCTGCTTGCAGAAGCAAATGGTCTTTCACAGCCAAAAAAGGCAGAAACAGTTAAAGCAGGACCATTTCTGTGCCCAAACGAGACTTTAACAAGCAGCAGTGTGAAAAGGCCTATTATTTTCCCTTCTCAAATAGCTTATTCCGGTCTATGCATCTATGATAGGAGATACTCACACCATCTGCTTTAGGGTATTTTAAGCATCAAACTTCAGAGCTTCTAATCACCCTGTCACCATCAGTCATTTCTGTCTATTGTCTACTTTGACTCCGGGTTCTCCAGATTTGATCCTCTGGATTGCACTTAAGTTAGACACCGAAGAACCCTCAGGTAGATGATAACGCTCCTGAAACATCCCGGGCCATGGGGCAGCAGGGGGGTGAATGCATGAGGAGGAGAGCAGAGTGCTTCCAGCCCATCCCAGCCACACCACATGACGGCCCGTGCCCCTCTCTACCCCCTATTTCTTTTCAAATCGCAGTCTTCATCGAGAACAAAGAGGCGAGCTCAGTTCTGGACAGGAAAAGGCGAGCCAATTCCAACAGACTGGAAGAGGTTATTCCCGGGAACCTCGAGAGAGAATGCATAGAAGAAAAATGCAGCTTTGAAGAAGCCCGAGAAGTGTTTGAAAACACAGAGAAAACAGTGAGTATCGCCGCCACAAAGTGGCAACACCTCGTTCCCCCCAGCCCGCGCCTCTACGAGCCACTGGGGCGAACAGCAAGGGGAAAACCTGCAGGGGCCAAGTGCAGCATCTGTCGCGTTTTATTCTCATTTGGGATCCACCACTTGGGCCGCAGACCTGCTTTAATGGTTTGCCAGTCACCACTGGGATTACAGAGGTGGCTGTTTTCCTGCAAGTCTTTTGCTTTATCTTTGGAATCATCCCTTTGCTACTTCAGTCAAGCAGTGCCTAGAAATTGGAAATCAAAGGAAACCTCTCTTCTTTTTCCCTTTGCAGATGGAGTTTTGGAAAACATACATTGGTAAGAGCTGCTTTCTTCTTGTCCAAATGCATAGTAGTCATCTCTCAGTGCATAAGCAGCAAATGTTTATCAAAACGAACGTATCCCAGCGTTCAGAAACTGTGTTATGACAGAGCTAGTCAGAGTCATGCACCCAAAATCCTGCAGCCACCCAGCCTCGGCCTGTCCCATTTATATAAAAATTGCAAGCCAACCCCCCCCCCCCAAAAAAATATTACTTAACATTTTCTTTGTTCAAGTAGGCTTTTTTTTGAACAAACTTCAAAAACCTCACAGAACAAAACCAGTTCACCCACACCACCGGATCTGTTGAGCCCATGTCACACTCTGGGCTTCTAGTTGCAACCGCGGTATAAAGTAAAACGCATCAGCAATAATTAACACCCCGTCAGCAAACAGCAAAGGCTCTGTTCTCTCGCAGAGATCTCCAGGTAAGGCACAGCCTCGTGCACGCAGAGCGTGAATCCCTCGAAATGCCATAATAAAGCGGAGCCTCAACGTGACCATAGCAAACAGCTGTTTGCGACTCACACGGGTGGTCCCAGACCATTGCTTCTCCACCAGTTTCTTTCTACCATGTATTTTTTCTCCTTTCAGCCTCCATCCCCAACGACTCCTCAGTCCCTTACCAAAAAAGGTTTCAATGCCCACTAAAACATCTGAAACTAATTTTAAGGACATTTCAATAAATGAACCGCTTTGTAGATTGGCCAAGTGCCCAGAACATCTCACTAAAAAGCCTTAAATAATTCAGCTTATTCAGTCCAGGCTATAATTTTTATTTTTTTTTTTTTAAAAAAAAAGTTACATTTGCATTGTAGGGCTGTGCTCTGAAAGCCAACTGATGAAACTCACCGCTGCGTTTGTTTCCCTGCCACCGTAACCAAATAGCTCTTCAAAAAACAATGAATGTCATCCATTCCCCTGGTTTACTGCTCAGCTTACAAGCTGCTGTTCCCAACACGTGCGCCCCGCGGGAGCTCACCCCTCGCACAGCACCCAAGTGGAACCCAGCCCCCATTGCCCTCACCAGGCGGCAACAGCAGTCGCGATCCGCACCTTACGTACCAACCCCGCACCCCCACGCCATGCCTTCGATGAGACAAAACCGTTTTGTCCCTGTTTGCAATCCGCCTTTGGCATTCCAGCCCATTCCTGATAGCACTGTTAACAGCCACACTTACCGTCAGGACACAACGCATGAAGGCATTCCCCTTCCTCCTTGTCTTTGCGTTCCCATTTCAAAGCGCACTTCCCTGTAATCTAACGTCACTGACTTGACTCTTCCAGAGTGTTAGATCACCAATTTTGCAAGACCGGGTATTTTTATTAAAGCCTCAGCTTCTCAGCTGTAGGCGACTGTGATAATAAAAGCCCTGACATATAAAGAAAAATCTAGACCAGTTAATAGCAGTCCAAGACTTAGGCAAAAAAGAGCAATGACCGAAGGTCTCAATCCTAATACACAGAGAGGTCTCCAAACCCAAGCGGAACAGCCCAGACCTTCAGAGAGCCAAGACAGCAGTGTTAAACTAGTTCAGATTAGGAAACCCTAACCACTCTTGAGGAAGGAAACCTTCTAACTTTCTCTGTCTAACTTAGCCAAGACATGAGGTCCTATTGAGATGTTGCACGAGGGAGACTGAAGAGGAGTTCTGCTGAAATGAGCGGAATTAACTCACATGGGACGGGGTACATAATTCGGACTGTGGGTAAAGCCCTGCTGCTGGTGTTACCCCAGCGCTGACGTTGTCTGTTGTGCACGCGGGTGCCAGGAGCTGACTTAATTCCCACCACAAAGAAGAAAGGTGTGCAGTCTCACTGGTCTGTAACAGGAGACTTGCGTGGAGCAAGGCTTTAGCGCTTGGTCGGCACAAGCTGTGATGGATGCTTTATGTTTGTTAATTGTCCTGTCTTCTCTCCAAGATGGAGATCAGTGCGACCCCAACCCATGCAAAAACGGAGCCGTTTGCAAGGACGCAGTGAGTTCCTACGTGTGTTGGTGCCCAGCTGGGTATGAAGGCAGAAACTGTGAGATAGGTATGTACCGGGGGCTCCTCCTGTGGTTGTTCAGCCCTACTAGAAAACCCATCAGATCAAAGTGAGCGTAGAGCTTCATCCTACTGGAGGGCTCTTTCGGACAGACGTTGCCCTGCTGCCAGGCACTGCATGGATGTGCAAATTGAGCCTGCTGGCGATGGGGTTACAGGGGGACACACTTGGGGATACAGCAGCAGATGTCTCTGTCCTCTCCCGTCCTTGGTGGAGCCCCAGCTCCACCTCTGCCGAGATGCCTGCTCGTACGCAGGGTTCAACGGAGACTCAGGCTCAAGGTCTTTTGTTCAGCACGCTGCGCCTGCCAGCGCAAATGTTGACACAGAGACCTTCCTTTATCTCCCCAGCACGAGCCTTTGCGGGGCTGCTCGTCAATCCGGGGACGACGTGCTCACCCAACGAACGCCACAGTTTTCCACCCACCCGGATGGGGCCCCCACGCTCTCGCTCCTCCTCCCCGCTCCTCGCGCCAGGCCGGGCAGCGGGTGCCGAGCGGGGCAGGATCAGCGCAACCACCTCTCAGCGGCACTCCGCTAAAATTCATAATTATAATTATCCCCAGCAACCTTGATTCTGAAGGCAAACAAAAGGCAAATATTTTCCTGATGGGCTGAGGAGTTTACGAAATCCAAACAAGCTGATAATTTAAGCAAGAGGGATATTCAGCTCTTATATTTATAATATAATCAGGGGCTGCGCGGCTCGCATAATGTGCTAGACTCACTGCACTAATAAAAGATTCTCTTTCTAGTTGTGCTTCTGCTCTGGCAAGAGAGGAGCGCACGTTAAAAAGAGCATTTCAAAGCTGCATCAAATTTAAATAGTCTCATTGCAGATTTCTCGTGGAAGTGAGACAGGAACGAAAATAGAGCTAGAAGTGAGGCGTGAAAAGGAGCTCTGTAAAAATAGTAAATGATGGCATTAAAATGGCTACAGGAAGGGAGGTGTCCTTGAGGAAGTAGGAGTGGAGTTAATCTGCCGTGAAGATGTTTGAAAACTCACTGAGAATTAAAAGGGCGTCTGCGGATTAGTGGTTTCCCACCTCCAAGAGGTGGTGTTCCCACCACAGAGGGGCGCGAGGTGGGGTGGGAGAAGGCACACACAAGTCACGGGAATCTCGCCGTGCCTCAGGTTGGGACCTGTTTCATCAAACATACTCCTGAAATGGGTTTTCCACATCAGGCTGCGGTGATTTATCGGTATGTCCGGATGAACATACGGCTTTGCTCGAGGTTTTCAGTTTAGAGCCCAGCGATGATCCCAGGACAAAGCCCTTCTTGGGTTCAGGGTTTGGTCCCACCTGACACACGGCGTTCTCTGCGAGCATCCGCAGTGGGGCTGCATTGCCGTAAGCACACGGGGGGAGGAAAGCAGCACGACGGTGGGGAAATCACATGGCTCGTAACCAAATATTTGCAGGAGTCCTTTACGGTCAGGTTGCCAAATTTCAGAGAGCACGTAGTTGTTGGAGGCAGGAGGAGGCTGCGCCAGGACCTCTCATAGGGCCGTTCCTCAACCTGCCTTCTCCAAGAGGTGCCCGGCGCTCCTTTGTTACAAGCAGGGACGCGATTTGGAAGGAGGACACTCTCCTTGCAAACAAGCACCCTTTTTCCGTAGTCTGGAACAGCCAGACTAGATTATAGGCTGAGTGCAAAGGCCCAAGTCCCAACAAATCTCTGAGCAGTTGTATTTCAAAAGGGCTTTCACAGTTTCATTTCTATTTCTTTCAGACTTCACTTGTGCTATTAAAAACGGAGGCTGCAAGCACTTTTGCAGGCATGACCCGCCACAGAAAGTTGTGTGTTCCTGCGCCGCTGGCTATAGACTTCATGAAGATGGAAAGTCCTGTGAACCTACAGGTTAACTTTTAAAGTGTTTTTAAGAGATTTGGGTGAAACTTTCCAAGGTCTTGTCCCGGATTTAGGTACATGAATCTCCTAGAAATGCAATATCCTGTTGGAGACCAGCCCTTGTTCTCCTGCCTAGCAAATGTAAAGAGCCTGACCCTGCGCTTTCCCAACGGCAGATGTGGGGTCAGGCTTGAAGGACTCAATTTAAACACCCTTTTTTTAGCCTAGGTGGGTGGAGGAGGAGGGTAGTCATCCGGGAATTTGTTCACAAGGCAAATGCTCGTTTCAGATGGCTGCTCGCACAGGCGCTTCTCCCACTTGCAGCCATCTTACATTCCTAGATAGGGATCAGCAGTTTTCTGGAGGCAGAAATGTGATGTTCAGCTACACCAGCGTACACACTCGTGTCCATACATCCAGAACTCACTTCCATGTTCTTCCAATAGGGGCTACTATTCAGTTACTGGTCCTACGTTGAGGATGCTCTGGGCTTTTTCAGCACAAAAGACAATCTTTCTTACTGTAAATCCTTTTGATGGTCTGTTTCATAGCCGGCCATCACGCAGTGTCTTATAATCACCCAAGCTGGGTGGAAACAAATGAAGCTTTGTGGTGGTGCTGTCCTCCCAACAATGTGTATCTGCACACAAAGACCCTCAATGGGGAATAGACTCTGTGGTTTAGCAGTGGTATTGAGAGGGGTGGAGGGGAAGTGCATTGCTTGAGGTTGCAACTTCGCAAAGGGCTAAAGAATAGCTGATTCTTGTTACATTCCCCCCACTTCACCCCCCTCCAAGGCTGGTACGATATCTCTAACTACGCCGACACGTGCAATCCCAACCCACTGCAACACAGCCAGTTAATTGGGCATGAACACCTATTTCAGAAGCGCATCTGGCAGAGGAAAGAGGACATTGAGTGGAGAAATATTTTATCACCTAAGGTCAATTTAACATTCGATGCTGTCATATTTCCAACATCTGAGATTTGCACACCCAAGCTGGCATGCTGGCACGCAGGCTGAGTTAGCTTCCGAAGGTCTGGAGCACTTGCAGCTCCTAAAAGTGCTGACTTTCAGCAATCGGCGTAGGAAGTATCTTAGGTTGAGAGTCCTTCTGTTAATACAGAGATCATGAAGAGCTCAGGCCTGTGTTGCCCAACATGCTGTATCACTTTCACTGGACCAGAAAGTTTTACTGTTAGCAATAAGATCATCTTTCAGGTTGGGTAATTGCCCTTCCTGTAAAAGCTTAGCTTTTGTTGGCTCCGAAACCTTTATTTCCTAGCCTAACCTCACAGGTAGCGCTTTCCATCACTCAACACTTATTTAAGCCCTATTCCTAAAGCGGACAGTTAAAAAAAAAAAAAAAAAAAAAAAAAAGAAAGAAGTCTCAGTAGGCCACACTTACATCTGATTTTACACTAATGTTTGTTTGCACAGTGCTGTCAAAAGCATTTCAGATGAAAGACAATGCCTGATGCTATTTACTATTTTGACTGCCACTATCAGCCGGATTTTGGGACAGACTGCGAGCAGGAGAGAAATGGAAAGAGCTCATCTGAAACGAGCCTACAGTTGAGATCTTCATTAACAGAGAAAAATCTACAACTCTAGAAAGAGTTTATTAATGTTTTCCTCACCTTGGTGCCAAGCAGGATTATCTGTACAATTGGCAGATATTATTCCCTGCTCTCTCCCAGCTGGACTTTTATTGTACTGGAGTTAACTTGCTGTAGAAATGTCAGCCAAGCGCCCGGCTGCCTACCGCGGCAAAACCCCCGGGTATGCCCCCAGCACCCCGCGAAATGAAGGCACAGCTGCACCCTCCCATCACACACCCGCTCTCTCTCACAAGCTTTCTTCTTTTAAAAGCTGCTGGGGTGTCATTTCTGAAGCCCGGAGACAATTTATGCTTTTGCTACTCTGGCATTTCACCCGCGCTGGGGCTCTGCGTTTCCCACATCGCTCCCAAAACGGGGGGCTGAGACGAGGCAGCATTTCCCTCCTCGCCTGCTCCTTCGATCGCTGTAACTCTCAGCGTGACGCCCAGCCAATCGTAACCGTGACTGTTTCTCTCCCAGTGCCGTATCCCTGTGGGAGGATCACGGCTCCTGAGGCGAAGAGCAAGCTCACCCGAGCCATCAACACCTTTGAGCACTGGAACATCACCGCCAACGACCACGATGATGCTCACGACGAGGAGCTCGACAACATCACGGAAACCAGCACCGCCACCGCCACCACCACGAAAATCACACCGATAATTAAGACGGGCACCCGGGTCGTGGGGGGATCAGACAGCATGCGAGGCGAGGTGCCTTGGCAGGTACTGGCTGTTTCTGCAGCTCTCCTGTAACCCCAGTAGTCGCTCACTCTATTCACTGCCTTCTGAACGCAGCATTGTCTTCCTTCTACATACCCAAAGCCCGTCTCGGAGGTTGGTTTAACAACAGATCTCGAGTCTAACAGGGGCACAGCTTCTTTCTGCAGTTTTATGTCACAGCAACAAAACTTGCCTGGTTGGGAGTCTACCCTGCCAAAAAAACCTAGAAGTCAGAGTCACAGCAGCTTTATCCGGCAGGGCACAAAGGATCTCGGTTTGAGCTATAGCAACAGATTCCCCAGTAGTCCATGAATTTACCAAAATTAAGCCGAAGGCTGAGGGAGGGTGGCTCTGCAAGGCACAGCTTTGCAAGGAACAATGCAGCTCATTTTTTGGCTCCATCAGTTTCAACAGATCCAGGATAATTTATACCAACGAAGGATGTGTCCTTGTAGGACATCTACCAAATCCAGCTGCTCTTTCTTTATCCAACTTGTGACATCCGCATCATCTCTACCTCACCAAAAGCAACACCGCAGGCAAGGGGGTGGCTGCAAAGAAACCTCCTCCAACCCACCGCTTTTCAAATACTTTTAAATTGTTGTTGAAAGGAGAGTTAGCTCCTAGCTTGGATCTTTTTCAAAGTCATCTACTGCCCTTAAATTCTACCCTGGCTGCACTGAGCGCCGAAGTGGCCAAGATTGCAAAATAATAAATTCAGATGAGGTTTTAGGATTGGCAAATCTCTTTCTGTGGCAAGCTCTGGCGCAGACCGACGCTGGTGATGTCCATGAAAAGTTGCCCCCACAGAGAGGTAAATGCCCATTCACACAGGTCAGCGGGTCCCGCTACGTCTGCTGAGGGAGCACAGCAGCGAGCAGGGCGTACGTGGAGAGGTCAGGGGCAGGCGTCTGCCCTCCATCCCAGAGCTAAAAAAGCCAGTAACTTGTTGGGGCCATACACGGCCACCAGAAGCAGCAACAGGAGGTTTGTTGAGATGTCACATTTTGCATCTGCAAGGAAGAGGCCATGCTGCTGCCCAAAGTCTCCTGGTTTGAGGACTTTCTGGCACAGCCTTTTGTGGTACGAACCATAGGCGATGCTGGCACCCCCCGTGCAGTCACGGAGGAGCAAGAGGAGAACCAGAAAGTTAAATACGAGAAGCCAGCACCCATGAAGCAAATAAACTCACACGCTACCAGCCCACCGAGTCTGGCTAGTTGGTTGTGCTCATGGAGACCTTTACCTCCCCCGGCACACTCTGAAAAAAGTCTCGGTAGCCCTTTTGCCGGCTGGCGAGTGAGGATGCTCAGCGTGCTGGGATACAGGCAGCAGCCAGGAGGGGTGCGACGTTCCCCCTGGGGCGTGGGGGTGCTTGTGGGGCTCAGATCCCACTGAAGGGCTTTATAAACCGTGTCACCGTCTCCTCTCTGGCTGCCCCACGGGCAGACTCGCACCCACGGACACGGGTGGCCCGGGGCTCGGAGGCGGCGGTGGTCGCCACCGGCAGCCTGTGCTGCCCTCCCGTGGCTGCGGCTCGTGGCCGTGGGCGAGCTGCATCCTCTTCCTTGTGGATGTGGAGCTCCTCGGAGTGCAGGCGGCTCTGCCTAATTAGGCATCAAACGAGTAAATGCGTGGAAAATACGAGGCAGGCAGACGGTGACCAGCCACCTCACGTGAAAAGGAACGAAATGGGCGAATTATGAAGAAATCCTTCTTTTAAACACAGCCCACCGACTCAGCTGATCAATTTAATTCGAAGTTTTAGCATAAGGGATGTCCTGGCTTGTGCCCCATGAGTGCTGAGGCAGTTAGATCATAGAATCATAGGATGGTTTGGGTTGGAAGGGACCTTAAAGATTACCCAGTGCCACCCCCTGCCCTGGGCAGGGCCACCTCCCCCCAGCCCAGGTTGCTCCAAGCCCCGTCCAACCTGGCCTTGAACACCTCCAGGGATGGGGCAGCCACAGCTTCTCGGGGCAACCTGCCCCAGGGGCTCACCACCCGCACAGGCAACAGTTTCTTCCTCATATCTAATCTAAGTCTCCCCTCTTCCAGTTTAAAGCCGTTCCCCCTCATCCTATGCTCAAACGAAATGGGCAGTTAAGATTTTGTCCCTAGTTAAGATCCAGTCACTGGCAAAATACTATTATTGTTGGCAGTGTTTGCCACCCTCTGCGACAGAGCAGGGGACGGAGGGCAGGGACTCCCTGAGGAGCAGCATCAGGTCTGTACAACCTAACCACAGCCTGTCCTACAGCCCAAAAAATCCCCCACGTCCCACTCTTCTTCCCCACGTATTTACGCAAACCCACGGGTATGCTTTCCTTCTGCTCCCACAGATTCATCTGGTGAACAGCCACGGCGTGGGCTTCTGCGGCGCGTCCATCATCAACGAGAAATGGTTAGTGACAGCGGCGCACTGCCTGCAGCCAGGCGACAATGTCACTGCAGTGGCAGGTGAGCACCTCGGGTGGCATCGGGCCAGCGCGGGCAAGGGACGTGGGACAGGGCTGGCCAGGCAGGAGTCATTGCACAGCACCCCGGGACCCACACCACCGTGATGGGTGGCAACGTGGCCCGTGTCGCTTTGGGGCACCGAGGCCCCAGTTGCAGCTTGCAGCATTTGGGCAGCCTGATCTTTGCAGGTGCCACCACCTCCGGTGGGAGCAGTGCACTGGGTCCGGCCTTGGTCCCACGCAGCCGCTGGACCACCTTGTGAACACAGCTCAACCTGACCACGGGCGAGCTCACCTGAGCCAGAGGGAACCCCAGGCTGCTTAAAAGCCTGGCGGACTTCAGTTGAGGTGCTGCTGGTGTGATGGATTTTTATCTCTACTGGCCATGTAGGACCTCACCGGGGATTTCTGCTCTTCTTGAGGGTCACGCTAAGTTTTCACGCAACTCTCAGAGAATGGATTTGTGTGGTTGGTGCAAGAGGGGCACCGGTAACCTGACTAGCTCCTTGCAAGGAGAAGGTGACAACTTTTGCTTCTAGCTTCTTTGGAAGTAAAAAGTATTTATGGATTGAAGTAGAGAAACCGGGCTGGTAGGGGGGAAAGCGTGATTTTACAGGAGGCTCTCTGGGAAGTTGGGCAGGGGCAGTGCGGCCAGCCTGCACAGCAAGTGATGCTGCTACTTTACAAAACACATGAACCTCTGCTTGAAAAACAGTGTTTCCCCCTGATTTTTGGTACCCAGTGGTTCCCGGCTGCTGGCAAGGCAGCCTGCCGGTAACCCAGCGCGGGGACTTGGCAAGCATCGCAGTGCCACGTTTCCCCAAATTATTTGTTTCTCCCCTATATGACTATCTGGAACAGGAGGGGAACACTGATACGGTTAGCGATTGCTACAACCAGCACTGAGAGGAGGCGTGGAAGAATCACGCTTTCTGTTGAAACACTACGAAACGTATTAGTGACAAAAATGGCGTTCTACCTGAGCCTCGAAGCACCGAGTTCATATCTACAGAATGAAGTTCATCAAGAAGGCTCCAGCTGCATCTTCACCTTCCATCTTAGCGCAGCCAAGCTCCCGGCTGGGCCCGGCGGGACCCTGGGGGCTGAGTGCCGTGGGGCTGGGTACCGCCTGCCCCGCGCTGGCAGGATGATGCTCACAGCTCGCACACAGCATTCTTTGCTATCTACTTTTAGGCAGTTTTGCTGGAAAGCCCAGGGCAAAGGCCAGCCTTACACCCGCTAGCGTGAGAAAGCACAAAATACCCTGGGCAAAACCAGTCTCCCCCTGGAAAAGCACGTCTCCACATGGACAGAGGTTTGGCATTTGCTGCACCTGCATGCAAACTGCCTCTCCTTTCAGGCTCTCTCCTGCATGTCACTCCCCTTCTCTCCATTTCGGGGATGTTATGAGCCAGCTCCCCTCACGGTGCCTTCACACCGCTCTGCAGCACCGCTGGGTTTCCAGGGCAGGATTTTGGCCAGGCAGCAAGTCAGGGAAGCAAAACACGATTTTGCAGGGCTTCAGGGACCGTTGAGCGTGTGCCTGCACCACGTACACTGCCCGGGCAACATCTGATCCCTTCACGGCCGTTCATGCTAAACGTTCAGCTCTGTACATAGCATCCTAGGAGGCCCAAAAATCAATAGCGGGGGGGGCGTGTGTGGAAGAAGCATTCCCCTCCCCTATCCTTCTTTGCCTCTCCACTTCCATCCCTGAAGCATATTTTCAGGTCCCCAGCAATAGTAAGCAGCGGCAGCATGAAAAAAACCCTTCCAAAAGTCTCCCCCACATCTGTCTCACGTTTACCCTGTAGAAACACAGCCTGCGAAGGAGCTGACATTCACACACCGCTGCGAAAAAAAAAACAACAACCAACAACCAAACCCAAAACAACCAACCCCGCAGAGCGCACATCAGCAGCACCAGCCACCAAAGCCGCCTTCATCAGGCGCCAGCCTTCCCGTGAACACAGAAAGCCGCCTCACCTCTCTCGCGGGGCTCCGTGCCGCTCCTCGCAGGCAGACGCAGCGCGCACACACAGGACACTGCCGGGGCCAGGAGCGCTGCAGATATTGTTTAGAGCAGGTCGTGCATTCTGGAGCTTACAGCAAAGCGTGTAGCGACGCCGCAGCAGGGGTTAAACGCGCCCTCAGACTCTCGGGCTGCGAGAAAGCAAGCGGGAAAAGTCATCCTGCTCGAGAGCCTTCAGCTACACAGGCAGGAGAGGGGATTTGGCTACAGACAGCCCCAAACGCTGCCTGTTTGCCAACCTGAGACCACAGGACGTTTTCCCTTCCCCTCTACCTGTTACACAAGCCGGGAGGGGTGGTAATGGGCTGCCGGCAACTCAATCCCGGGAGCCGGCAGCCACCAGCAGCACCCTGCAATCTGCAATCGCCACCAGCTGAGTCTCAGGAGGGCAAACGAGACCCAGCGGCACCTGTGAGCATTGAGGGGGGAGTGTGTGTGTGTGTGTATTTTGTAGCCCTCTGTGCCCCATTCTGCCCTGTGGCTGTGTGGTTTTGCAAAAGGGAAGGTCAGGTTCCTTTTCGCTACTAAATGGTTTATATTAAAGAAAGATTTTTAATTCTAGGGGCTTTCCCCGCATTGATGCAAGGGCAACATCCCCTCACCTCTCTTTGAGGGTGCTAAACACCGAGAGCACCCACATTGCTACTAACCTTGGCACAAGCATCGGGACCTTTGGCACTCGATGGGCCGGTGCGTGCCCGCTGTCACATCTGGGGGTCCGGGTCCTGCCGGCTGCGGGGACCGAGGAGGTGCTGCGGAGCCTCCGACACCCTTTGAGGAGGAGCAAGCAGCCCCGGTGGCACCAGGCTCGGAGCATCCCCAGGGCCGGGGCGTGCGGTGCTCATCCCTTTGCAGCCACCCAGCGGGGTGGTATCGCATCGGGATGGCATCACCAGGGCACGGGCGCTGGTCCGGCCGTGGAGCCCAAGCCACACTTCTCTCTGCAGGTGAATACAACACCAACGAGGAAGACAACACGGAGCAGCGGCGTAAGGTGGTGAAAATCCTCCCCCACCCCACGTACAACGCTACGATCAACAAGCACCACAACGACATCGCCCTGCTGGAGCTGGACCGGCCCCTCATCTTCAACAGCTACGTCACCCCCATCTTCCGCGGCCGGCCGGCCACTGTCCTCCAGATCCTCAAGGTGCCCTTCGTCGACCGGCCGACCTGCCTCAAGAGCACCTCCACCACCATCCTGCAGAACATGTTCTGCGCCGGCTTCCCGGCTGGGGGCAGTGACACCTGCGGGGGGGACAGCGGAGGTCCCTACACCACCGAGATCGAGGGCACCTGGTTCCTCACGGGCATCACCAGCTGGGGCGAGGAATGTGCCAAGCCAGGCAAATACGGCATCTACACCAGGGTCTCCAAGTACCTGAAGTGGATAAAGGAAATCACGAGGCTTACCTAACCACCGGCAGGTTACGCCGTGCTGTTGGGGACAGACCCGTTGAAGAGACACCAAAGCAATCGCTGCGTGTTTTTCAGAAATCGTTGCGTTTTAATAAAAATTTAAATGAACTGATTTCTGCTCTTGGAAGGCAAAAGTTGAGAGAACACAGTGGAAATGTGGCAGTAAGGAAATAAAAAGCCCTTTTAATTACCCGTGACTGCATTCCTGAACGCACCGGCGCTGCTGAGATGGTGTAAGTCAGTCCCCAAATCCCGACTGCAGAGGTTGGTGTGGGTGAGCTGGGGCATGGCTCACACATGCCCCGCAGGGGCCATCACGCCATCGGTGTTGCCCACAGCTGCGGCACAGCACCGCTGGCAAGGGGAGCCCAGCACCATCATGGGGCACCCGCATCCAGCACGGTCCCTCTAGCAGGAGCCCACGAGGGAGGGGAACACACGAAGCACTGCGCCCGCAGCGCTCTCAGCCAATGTTTTCACGTGAACCAGGCTGAGATGGATCGCGGGCTGCAGAAAATGCTCCTCCTGCTTTAGGACTGCATAAAATTGGCTGTATAAATGACCTAAAATCTGTATAAAACTCATCTAAAGGCAGTGGCGGGCTTTACGCGAATGATTTCTGCGGAGTCTTGTTAGGATTATAAAGAGAACTGCTTAGTGCTCATTACCTGTCCTCATCTCTGTATTAATCGTGTTAAATTAGAGACTGCGGTCACGGGCACTGCTGGTGGTGATGGAGATGGAGCATTGCCTTCCCCAGCTGAGCCTGGGGCATGTCCCCAGAGCGCAGATGGCACGGGACACCTGAGTGGGTGGCGGAAACCTTGCCTGTCCCCTGCCCGGGGTGGGCACGGGCACCCGGGCACGGGGAAGGGGAGGTGGCAGCAAATCAATCACTAATTTGAAAGTACTGAAAGAAAAAACAAACTGTATAGAAACTATACATACATACATATTTATAATTGTGCACGTGGGCTCAGTTCCCAATGGATTAGACACCAGTCCGATGCAATTTTGTGCAGTGAAATATAACCCGATTTACGGTAGTGTGAAGATGAGAATGTATTCCTGTCTGACACAAGCCCTTCAAAAAGTCAGAGTTACATTTCACATGGAAAGAAACAGTCAAATAGATCATTCCAGTGACTCAAATTAGTTTTTTTCTTAATTATTATCTTTCTATTGCGCTTGATCTCCTGGGGAAAGGCGATGCTGGGAAGAGGTCCTGTGTGAGGCTGTCTCCAGTGGGCTGAACTCGGTTCCCAACTTCAAGGGAAAGGAATAATCCCAGAGGAAGGGAGGTTTACCTGTGATGAGTGCTGGTTCGTTTCATATCTCTTTCCATGGAAAACCCCAGGGGTGCAGCGGGAAATGGTATGGCCATTGCGAACTGCACCCCGTGAGGCTTTACCACACCGCAGGTACCGCGCACAGGACCACCGCCTGTCCCCAGGGGCAGAACCCCACAGCCGGGGGGCTCTCCTCCTTCATGCCTGGTGAGATGTGGCCCCACGACCACCTCTCCCCCCACACCACCTGCAAAAGAGCTGTTGATGCCCCCACGGCCCCCTGTGGTCCCCAGCCCAGAGGTTCCTTCCCTGGCAGCACTGCCCGGCGCTGGGATGCAGGGCAGGCTGGTGATGGAGACGTGCTGGGATGCAGGGCAGGCTTGTGATGGAGACACCCTGAGCCAGGGCAGGATTTCAATAGCTGCTATTTCAGACGTCAGCGTGAGCGTGAAGGTGCCTCTCCCAATTTCATTGCCCCTACATCCAGCAAGAAGCTAATCGGATCATCTGTCACTGCTTACTTTGAAATCAAAATGCATGTTAAAAGGTTATATTTGTTCCAAAGAAATTCAATAAAACCAACGCTGTGAACTTTTTTTTTTTTTTCTCTAGAATTATAGCAGAGGCGTCTTTGGTGGACAGAATTGCATATTCTCATATGGATTTATTTAACAAGTTTTTAATCTTTAAATATAGATTTAACACATTTTTTTACAGGTACATATACAATATATTTCATTTAAACTTGCAGTCAGAGAAAATTCTCTACTGTAATTTATACATGTACATGAAGAGCCTATTTCAACAGCATACTTAAGGTAACATACCATGTCGTGTGCAAAGTTTCAAATGTTAAAAATCTCAGACTGTACATTCAGATTCGCAGAACTTATCAACCTCATAAATTAATAAAAGCTTAGATTTAAAACCATGGAAGACAAAAAAGATTAAAACCGTTTGATATGCAATGTGTGCTATGCTTGAGACGAATATATACAGTTGTACCTCAAAATGTGTACTGTTACCACAAGAATTGTTACCACTATAAACAGCCCCGACAGTAACTTAAGAGACTCCTACTTTTCCACCTACCAAGTGCATTGTGACCAGTTCTAAAGTAGAGGGAAATAACCTTCAGTGACTTAAAACCTCTCTGCTGTGATTGCCCGTGGCTGAAGAACACTGGGACTTTTCTGGGTCTTGCAGCATTACTCGGGTCAGACTCAGCTGGTCACAGTTTTGAGGGTGTACTGGGGTTATCTGCAATACTGGCCACCCGAACTGGTGAAATGCCCACCAGCCGGGTGGGGAACCCCCCTGGCAACCACTGCCATCATGTAGTTCAACAATTCCTCCGTACAAAAATGGTCACAAAATAAAAAAACGAAACAAAACAAAACAAAACCCCAGTATGTTTTAACTTAACAACTTGGGACTGTGTCTAAGAATCCATGGTTCACAAATCAAAATCAGATCATAAAGGTCCCCCTTCAGTCCACGGTATAAAACGTTTCATTTTGACGGGACAGAGCAAATTCACTACCGCATGCATACTATTAACCCCGCTCTCAACACAGTCAGATGCTCTTTGCACACATCTGCTTAAAAGTCAAACCACCTCTACCTATGTTCTACAAAAGCAAAACTAGACAAAGAAACAGAAAATTAAATTGGGAGTGTTCAATAGTCTTCCTTCAGTCTCAAAAATTCAATAGATACATTAGTGTTAAAGATGCTGAAAAGTACAGTCTTATCACAAGAACATCCTTAGTGCAAACATGGACATTTAACTTGGATTTATGGCACGTGTTCCAAAAGTACATACGTTTAATGTAAACTTCAACACTTGTTAGATACAGGTTTCAGCCTTGGGACACTTTGGGACCCTAAGTGATTGGCGACAACCCTGAGTTGTCAGTTTGACCTGATCCAAACCTCACTGAAATCAACGGGACTGACTGCAATGGGCTGGAATCAGATCCTAAGTGCAAAAAGAGGATCTTTAGCGTTATTGCATCTTCACGTGTGAGTCAGCCGGCTGATGCTCTTACAGAACATTACATTCACATAGCTGAAGGAGATATTTAAGAAAAATCCATCCATGAAATCAATTAAGCAGGACATACAGCTTCTTTGTGGTGTTGGGTTTGTGGGTTTGGTTTGGTTTTTTTTTTTTTTTTTTGGTTTACCAAAACTCAACTCTTTTATTTGCAATCAACTTCAACAGTTGTCAGCTAATAAATAGGTTAAGCCTTCAACCTGCAGAGGAAATTTCAGGCATCTAAACAAAGTGTCAGGAAAACTGTAGTGTACTTCGCTGATGAAACGTGATGGATGTCATGGAAAAGCAGCAGGTAAAATGAATAAAATACTGTACTTTCCACAGGAATAAAAAAAGAAAGAGCAGAGAATGGCTTCCTTTATGACTATGAGAAGCTGCTTAGGACCCCGGTCCCGTTCAGTGCAGATGAAGCTGTGGAGGTCTGTGAATGTGATGAATAGTACAGGACAACTCCAACTATTGTGCTATTTCTCTGTAACACTTAGATGAAAGCTTCCAAAGAGCATCGAAAATAGGATGCTACTAGTTCACCCTTAATTCAAGGGGAACTAAACTTTCTCGTGTTACACAGGGCAGCATCTATAAAGTAATGAAGAATGATGTTAATATTAAAGCATCTTATTCCAAGAAATACATTGTTCCCTGTAATCACGTAACATTTGTATAACATTAAAAAAAAAAAATACTAAGTGCACTCCTGCAGTTCTCCCTAAAAGCCGAACTCCCGCTAGCTTCAGCGAGAGCCTCGTCTAAGGCAGGACCACAGGGTTTGACTCCTTTCCATCACCTATCCCTTGATTACCACAGCACGGCCAGCTGATACCTTCTTATTTCGCTTATTAGGCTCCTTATTTCGTCAGGCTCAAAAAGGTTTTCTACAGCGTTACAGAGGAGCCGGCTGGCATGGCAGGTTGTACAAGGAGACCCTGCTTTACATTTCAAAGGCCAAAAAAAAATTCAAATCAACATCACCTTTAATAGACCCTGCATAAATAGGAAAGCCTGCGGCTGCAATCGTTAAAGTGCGTGAGTAATAGTGCAAACAGCTGGGCTGCATCTGCGAAGCTACAAGTGGCATTTTAAACAGAACTTCGACAAAACTCGCGCGTTTCAGCTAACATGCTTACGCCAGCCTGCAAGAGCTCAGTCACGTACGGTACTCTCATCGGGCAAATTCAAGCCAGGTGGCCCAGGGAGCCACGTAAAGGGTTGCCCCAAGCTCAGGAGAGGACAATCCCCGCCGCCCTGGCCAGCAGGAGCAGAGGACACATGAGCTCAGTCCTTCGGGCATGACCAGCGGGAGAAACCTTTGCTCAGCTTTATTGCATGAAAAGCACAAACAGGGGGATCCTCTTAAGGCTTGGAAGAGAGAATTTGGCAAGCGGGGTGTTAAAACGAACTGGGAGAGGGTCTGGCGTGTAGAACAGGAGCCTGCATCCTCCTTAAACCGAGCGGGTGCGTGCGCCTGCCCCGGCACAGAGCATCCTTCCACGCCTGCTCTGAGCGCTCCTTGCCTTTGGGCTCAAGTCACATTCTGTGTACCACTTTTTTTTTTTTTTTTTCTGTTTAAAATAGCTCAAAAGGTGTAGCAATATTTCTTTTACATGTATAATAAGTAAAGGCATTTATCACTGCTTCCATTTTTCATGTGAATCCCTTTTTTTATTCAGGCTACCCCATCTCGTGCTCCCTCTGAAAGAAACCAGTCTCGCGCAACCTCCAGGCAGCGAGGGGAGATGGGAAACTTGCCCTTCTCTCTGCCCGAATTTGAAGGTCGGGTGAAAAAAAAAGCCGAAAATGCTTTTGGCCCCATTTTGCTCTGATGTGAAAATTTGGGAGCAAACACCACGCTTCCTTCGGCTCGCATCTACCACCGCAGAGAGAGAAGAGGAGCGGGGACAAAGCTCAGCCTGGACGAGAGGGGAGGCGGGAGAGGAGCACTGCGTCACTGAGGCGAAACAAGCTGGGAATCTGCTCTGGGTCACGGTGAGGACCTCCCTTCCCTCCCCGTTGGCCACGCAGCGGGTGCTGCAGTTCGGCTGAGGGGCGAGATGACCTTCCCCTCACCGACACAGGCGCTGGCGATGCCGTAAATCATGATCTTTGGCACGTTAGCAGCCGGGGGACTCAGAAACGTTTTCTTTCCTGCCCCACCGTGGAAGAGGAGTTGGGATTGGAACGCTGCAGCCCTCACCTTTCCCGCGATGAGCATCTTGCACGAGGGACCAGTCCTCGTTAACGCATGTAATGGGCCAGGCAATGCCTCACCGCTTCGGCACGGCAGCTGAGACTAGCAACACACGGGTAAATCTCAGAGTAGCTATTTTCTGAATATTGCTTTTTCTGAGCAGAGTTCTCTCCAAACCTTTCCCGTTTTGAGATCTGCACCTTATCACCTGCGATACGAAACTACTTCTCCAGCACACACATTAAAAAAAAAAAAAAAACCATCCACCAGGGATTGGCACAGGAGACAGAATAAATTCATTCAGAAGAAAGCAGCAAGGACTAATCTCAGAAATTATAGCTAGAGGAACACCAGAGGGAAAACTGGTTTTCAATCTGACCTCCAAACCAGGCATCTTCCTCCCCAAAAGCCTCCTGCCTTACACCCAGGCCAAGATTTACAAAAAGTTTAATAAGGTTTCCCCCATGCGTACCTTTGCAAAAGAAGATTTGGACCAAAACACTCCTTTATCAACAGTTGCACTGCACTGCCAATAGTCACCGCTCATCTACAAGGAAAATCACCTCGGCAGCCACGTGAGGAAAGGAAGAAAAATCATCTGTGGGTTCGTTTGGGTGCTGCAAGGTCAGCACTGCACGTCAGCTCTCCCTCGGAGGCCGGGCGCAGGACGGGGGATTTGCAAAGCTGGCAATGGTAGGGGCGTGGGGCATTGACCCCTTAAAACGGGCAACAAAACCTTCCCTGTAACTTCATTATGATTTGTACTGGCTCAACGCTGGACTAATGAGCAGGAGGGGAGAGGAACAGCTTGGAAGTATGTAGGTTTCAGCCATCCTGTGGTGGGAGGTTCTTGTTAGGGCCAAGGTATAAATCTAAGAAAAAATGTTAAGGTAAGGGAACCACGTCATCCATTCCGTCCATCCATGTAGGTGGCCCTGCTGGGGCAGGGGGTTGGACTAGATGATCTCCAGAGGTCCATTCCAACCCTGACCATTCTGTGATTCTTTGCACTGAAAAAAAAAACCCAAACCCAAGATTTGTATGAATTCTGGTTAAGAAATTCCGTGATTGGAGCTACATTTTTATTCATTGTGGGGAGCTGGAGCCCAGCAATAACAGCGGCAGTACCCCCGCAAAGGGCCAGGACTGCCTCTCCCCCACCTCTAAAGCGACTCTCGCACGCTCCGCGCTCTTGGGGACCCCACAACACGTAAATCAAGTTTACCCTGTTCACCCGCAAAACAGCATTTCAGCTCAAGCAACTAATAATATGTGAGGGTTATGGTGCTCCCTCCTGCCTCCACTTTGCTGTACAAGCTTGGCTGCCTCATTCTCCCTCTGCTACATCGGAGCAAGAGCTCCATCTTCTGAAGAAGCAGAAAAGAGCCCAATCCAGACTGCATCCCCCGAGCAGTCAGGGGTACAAAGTCACCTGCAGTATAAAACGACCAGTCTGCAGAGGAAAGGGAATTGCTAAATGCAAAGGTGCTGTTTGCAAATCAGTTTTCAGAGTGCAGGGACGTTATGGCTATAAGGACACGTCACTGAAAAGCTCTAGGAATAGCTCCAGGAAACAGCAAGGAAACATCCTACAGCATCCTACAACACTGCCTGGAGCGCACGTAAAATTAGAATCACGCCTAGAGACTGCATGCACCATCAGCAACAGCGAGAGGGAACAGAGTTAACGTTCAGAGGGAAAACAGAGCCGCAGCGCTGCGACTAGACCCCGGCAACACGACTGCAAAGCGCCCGGGCAGTGCTGTGAGACCTACGGGAGGAGCTTTCTGTGGTTTCGCCTTGTGAAATTCTCCTTAGTTTGTACTCAGCACCTCCGTGAACCAGCCTGGAGCTGCGAGTCTCGAGGCTTTGGGGGATATGCCCACTGACAAAGCAAACCGGGGTGCAAAGTTTGCCGGCACCCTATTTTCAGGCTGCATTTATGGCTGGAGAAACCTCCCGCCCAGGCTGCGGTCCAGGACCCGGCGAGATGCGATAACCAGACTTTCTGAAAAAAAAAAAACCAAACCCAAAACTAAGGCAGGGTGCTCCAGGGTGGGAGCTCGCCCAGGGGAACCTCTCAGCTCTGCTGCTCCCCCGCTGCCAGCTACCCCTCACGCAAAGTCACTACACCTCCAACCTCTCCAATCTGACTGCCCTGCAACAAAAGGGATTAAAAAAACCCAAATGCCTTCCTGTACAGGAAGGACTTCACTGAAAAATACTGGAAAACCACCCGGAGCTGACTGGAATTTTAAGCCTTTCAGAAGGCCTCCTTCATATTCATCAAAACAATAGATTTTGACAAAAAGCAAGTATTTAAAAAGAAATCTACTTGCAAAATTTGCTTCATATGGTCGTAACTGGTGTATTCTTTTTTTTGCTTTTTTTTTTGGAACGGACTACATCTACGTGGGTTCCCTGAGCTGCTCCCATCGCAAACCCTGGTCTCCTGTTTCCCGCGGACGGCATGGTGATGAGGCAACGCATGGAGCGGCGATGCTGCATACAGGGCAAGGGCGGCAGGCTGCTCTTTAAGGCATCTTGTGTCACCTGTTACGCTTCCCTACCTATTTCTATCTACATTTACAGCTAGAAAATGAGAACTATGATTTTTGAGACTAGAAGCCTTCTGCCGAAGCCTGGCGACCTGTTTATAAGCTTTATTCTAACGACGGGTTAGCGAGCAGGCAGCGAGGAGGGCAAGAGCGAGGCTGCAGGAATGGAGTATTGCCTTTAGAGTGGCGGGGGTCGGGCCACGACGTCTTTTGCAGCCGGAGGGGGGTTTTGCCCAGATGCCTCCTGTTCGCACGGGGTTTGAGCTACAGCAGCGGGTAGGCAAAACAGTCCCGGGAATCCCTCATCAGACTCCGTCTCTTCTCCCCGATCTTCTACCCAGTGCTCTTGCAAAGAAATCTACGTTTTTAAATGCTTGGTTTTAATTTACTAGTGCCTAAAGTCACAGAAATGTCTAAAGGTGTTAACAAACAAAAAAAAAAGCTTAATTTACTACTTTTGCAGGCTTTTGGGAGTAGCTGCTTTCTGCTTTTTTTTTTTTCTCCCCGCAGAGGCATACGCAGCCAGATTTAGTACATCAAGTGTAATGCAAATGGCTTAAAAGACCTGATTGGAGTTAGGCAATATTTCTGCTAGGCGTGCTATATGATACCTGCGACTTTGGCATTCCGAAATCTGCAGTCACCCACTACTATCTGCAGACTGTGGACAGGAATCCAGCCTTCTTTTCTTCTGTTTAGGTTTTTCACCAACCTTTGAACGACAACGGTATTAGTAAAAGAACCGAACCAAGGCGGGAGCAGTTTGACATGGGCACACTCTACACAAGTGCTGCTGCAACCAACAATTTGTTCACACCAGGGGAGCATCGTAACAGGAGCTGGCCATGCATTTAAAGTATTCTTCCCACCTACTTTTAGGAACCTAATTAAAAAGCCTACATTGGGAGCACAGCTCTCTCCTCAATGGAGAGGAACAAGACTCGCCAGAGCAAGAGTTATCCTGCCCGAGACCTGCATTGCTCTCCAGAGGTGCCAGTTTCCCTCCGCTGACTACCGATGGAGCCAAGGACAATTACCTTCCTCAATCCCCTTTCACTAAGCTGGACGGGTAGGGTGAATTCAGTCAATAAGAAGTCTCAACACAAGATGTAGGCAGCTGGACATACTCATGCTCACGAACGACATGTCTCCGTCTCACTCATGCATGGACATCTGCGCTAAGAAAAGAACTTTGGTGTGAGAAATCTTTGCCTGGCACTGGCCGAAACGGCTGTGAGAGGTGGGGAGCGCTCAGCAGAACTGACGTGCTTCACATCTCGCTTTTGCTACCAACGAGCCGAGTTTCCCTTGAAATGCAAGGGCTGTAGATGTCGGCCAGGAATCCTCTGTGGGGTACGTGCGTGTAGGGGCTAGTGCCTGCTCAAATCTGATCCGGGTCCCCGCTAACATCACCCTTCCCGCACCCCCAGCCAGGCTTTAGAGCCTGCTGCGCTCCTTCCTACTGAGACCCCGGGGCTGGCTGGCGGCACAAATCAACCTGGAAAGGAAAGACAGCCAGAAATCTCTGCCAAACAGCTGTAAAAAGCCAAAGAGGGCACGCTGCCCTCCGAGACAACGAGACTAACGGTTCAACAGGCAGGAGGCTGGGTCGGGCGATCGCCCAGGCAAGGGGGGACAACTGGCTGTGAAGTGTTATCTTGCGAGCCACAGCTTTAAATACAACAGAAAGCTGGTCCGCAGCCATCAGCCAGTTAACACATGTTTGAGGGAGGAAAATGTCTCGCAATTACTTAATATTGCTATTAATAAACCCAGAGGAAGAAAGCCAGCAGCTGAGCTGGGGCGGGCAAAGAGCGCTCACTTGAAGCATCTTCTGAAGCGGGAAGAGCGCAGCAAGAGGGGCTGCGAAGATTTCGGTAAAACACAGCTCGCCCACGGCAAGGGAAGTCCTGACACGGTTTCTCAGGCCAAGCCAGTGCGTGTAGCCTCTAGTCTTGGCAAGAGAACGAATTCTCCGGCTTTCTGGAACACGCTAAAACTTAATCAGGAGCTGCAACGGGGGTACCGCCAGCAGGCGAGGTTGCAGAGGACTGCCTTGCAGGCTCTGAGAGATAAGGCAAAGTAATCCTAAAATACCTACCACTGTCCCTCACCGTCTTCATGCAAAAGCTGAATTTCATCCCCATTTTTCACCAGCAGGTCTTCTGATCCTCTCCTCTTGCAGTCCGCAAGGGCTGTGTATTTTCCTGGAGACTGTGGTAGCAAGAAAAAAAATTATCTTATTTAGCTACATATCGTATCACGCAGCTCTCATTTCTGACTGCCGCAGGGAACGTGACGGAGCCCTATCAGCTACCTTAATTAAAATTATTTCGAGAAACTGTGTCTCCAAAATTGAGATACGGAAAATCTGGGAGGCATGCACAAAATATGTCTGTTATCCAGTGAAGCAAAACAAAGCGAGATGACCAAAACCGGCAGCACCCCGAGTTCTGGGACTATCGCGTCTGGGACTATGGCATCTCTGTACTAACCAGCTGGTTCCCATCCTCCTCTTCGGTGTCCGAGCAGTTGGAGAGGTACTGGTTACCCGACCACTCCTCCAGCCCCTCGCAGATTTCCAGGGACTGTGACATTCCTGGCCAGCCTGCAAGACAGCGTGCAGCTCAGGCCGGGGGTACCCCGGCACCCGCAGAGCGCGCCCCGAAGGAAGGGGAAGGGTCCGTACCTCTGTGGGGTTTGTTCTGGGGGGACAGGAGCCCGCTCTCCAGCATCACCGGGCTGGTGCGCTCCGAGTCGTTCTCCTCTGAGCTTATGGAGGCTCTCTGCTGCTTTCTGAATGATTTAAAAAAAAAAAAAAAAAAAGAATGAAAGGAATCAACCTTAGTTTTACATTGTGAATGACCGCAAACCGCATGAGGTTTTGTAAAAAAGGGTCAGAAATAATAATGGTACCCGTTAATCACAGAACAGTCCAGGTTGGAAAGGACGTTTACGATCCAACCATTAAGTTGCCAAAACCACCGCTAGATATGTCCAGGGATCGTGACTCAACCCCTTCCCTGGGCAGTCTTTTCCAATGCTTGATAACCCTTTTTGGTGAAGAAATTTTTCCTAATATCCACTCTAAACCTCCACTGGTTCAATTTGAGGCTGTTTCCTCTTGTCCTGTGACTTGTTACTCAGGAAAAGAGGCCGACGGTAAAGGGCTTCAGTGCCCGGTTTCAATTTTTGGGGAGGGGAAATAAAGTTTCTACAGTATCTCTTCCCCTGAATTTGAGCATCGCCTTTGAGCTTTGTCTCGGTCTGCGGAGCAGGTGCAGACCCTGTCCCCAGAGCACTGCCACCGAGGGACGGAGGGCAGCGCATCCCTCCTGCCACCCACCCAGAGGTCTCGGACAGAAATGGTTGGGGGGGGGGTGACAGCACAGAGCCGGGATACAGCCAGAAGGCAGCGGGTGCCCAGGGATGGGATGCACCGGGGAGAGCCCCCGGTCCGGCTCCCGGCACTCACCCATCACTCAGCTGGGAGGAGAGCGGGAGCTGGTCCACGCAGGAGCCGGGCTGCTGCTTCTCCACTGCGGGGAGGGCAAACACCAGCTTAAAATCCATCTTTTCTTTTTTTTTTTCTCCATTAGTAACCGTCACACTCAAAGCATTATTTTAAAAAGTTAGACCTTTTGTGCAACCCTAATGATTTCTGTTTAGAGAAAAACAGACCCAGGGACTCTTGCAAAGCACAGACTTAGTTACGATTAAGATGGTACGTTAGCACAAATCCAATAGCGAGCATGCCACTGAAGACGCTAATATACTTAAAACTAGGCATCTGCTGTGGATCTTGTTGAATTAAGCCTATGATAACAAATGTGAAATAATCCCCAAGGTAACGATGAAAAAAAAAAAAAGTACTTCTGTAATTCATTTTCACATAAGCACCTGGCCTTTGCTGCTCTAAGTTACGTTCCTTCCCTGTAATATAAGGCCTCCCTCCAGCATTTTGCTAGTAGGCTGCTTCTGAAAATCAATTCTCTGGTGAGAATTAGTGGATTTGAAGATTAGCAATGTGAAAATAGGAAAGGTTCTGCTGCAGAGTGAATGCCACAGAGAAATTGCTCAAATGTACCTTTTATAAGCTCCTGCTGCTTGAACAAAATTTTTCTTATTTCATTCAACCACGCCATCTTCAGATCTACCGTTTGGGCCTGGAAGAAGAGAAAACTGTCTGAATTTTGAGTTAAGAATCATCCATTATAATGGATGAATAAACCCTTACTTTTCTATGCTGTAATTATCTGAAATCCCCTTTTACCCAAAGCCACTGCTAAATTTTAAACATTCTTGATCTTTTAAAATTGATGATCCTCACTATGTCCAGGCAAAACCCTGGAAATTGCAGAGCCATCACTACAAGGCAAGGAGCACAGGCAAAAGCACACGTGTGCATGCATCTTCTCTCTTTCACAAAATACCTACAGGGCCCAACCTGCCCTTTTGAATATATATATACCTGGCTATGTCCATCTGCTTTATGAATTTAAGTTGGTTAATGTGTTGTAACAGGGAGAAAAAAAGGTGGGCAGAGGACCTATTAAAAAACAATAATCAACCAACAATACTTTCACAACAGGTTTTCCTGTGAACATCCCCTTAGGCAAACACTTCGCCTCCAGAAACTTCCATTCAAAATGCTACAGAAGGAAAAAAAAAAATAAATCAGGAAGGAATGAGGTCAATCGGGCTACTATTTTGTAGACGAGTCGAAAGACTGCTGGAAACAGCACCGTGGAGCTGCGCCTTTGCTCTGGGAGCAGTTCTGACATCGAATTGTGGAGGGGCACACGTGGTCCGTGTCCATCGGCGCACGAGGCCCGTTTCCCAGCCCAATTCATATAAGCTATTAGGGACAGTAAAAATCTTTTTCTCAACTACAGGTCTATTTGAGATTGCATCTGGACTAAAAGGTTCTATTTCCGAGGGGCAATTCTGTCTCCACTTTAAGATGACTTTTACAGTTGTGGACTGGACACTGTGAACCAGCCCCGGGACAGCTCTGAGAGTGCTGATGCGGGCAAAGAGGAAGAACAAACGCGAGTTAAATGTCTGCTAATCCCATAAAGATCAACAGGAGTCATTTCCCTAACGCCGTTATGAGGATATACAAATATCCAGACTTCTGAAGCCACAAACCTGCACGACATAGACCTCTTCTCGCCCACTATACCAGATTTCGAATTTCCGATGATCTCCTTTCACGTTCTCAGTTATTCCAACTGCATTCATCTGCAAATCCAAAAGAACCAAAACGTTAAACGTACTACAAATCTCTCCCTCTTCCCTACAATCCCAGACATTTTGCAGCATGTTAAACAAACCTGTTTTCACCCAATTTAACATATTTCATCAACTTTAATTTCAGTAGCCACTGAAAGTCATTATCCAATTTATCCCCGCTGACTTTCCGCCAGCTTGCTGTATTTGCAGAAGCTTTCTGAAACCAATCAATGGACCCTTAGGGGACTTTTCATTCGGGAATCAGTGGAACTAACTGAAAAGTCATCTCATACCTCTTTCAGCATGACATTTCTCAGATGAGGCACGTGAAGGTTTATAAATGCATGGCACACCGTTTTTCTACATACATTATTTCTGCTGTATGATTCTTTATTTACTCGCTGGACGCTGCGTTTCATTCTTCTCGCGATCTTTAAAAGCCATTTGTGGAGCCTTCAGCTCCTTTAGGAATTTCAGTTCAAGGTCCTTCAGTCCCTGACTGTCTCAACCGTAGTTGAGACAGCATCCCAAGGTTTCCACAGGAAGGGTTAATTCTTGGATGTACAGCCTGATCTGCCATAAACCTGGCTTTCGGGAAGGATGCAGGCTTCAAGCTAGACATGGCTGAACGCTGCTGTACCTCGGTACCCGTTATCACAGCCCACT
This sequence comes from Charadrius vociferus, assembly GCF_000708025.1. Taxonomy (NCBI): domain Eukaryota; kingdom Metazoa; phylum Chordata; class Aves; order Charadriiformes; family Charadriidae; genus Charadrius; species Charadrius vociferus. The sequence continues at coordinate 6,047,649 of NW_009647735.1, read as the reverse complement.
TTTGACAAGTTGGGTGGAAATCATAGAATCACAGAATGGTTTGGGTTGGAAGGGACCTTGAAGACCACCCAGTTCCAACCCCCCCTGCCCTGGGCAGGGCCACCTCCCCCCAGCCCAGGTTGCTCCAAGCCCCGTCCAACCTGGCCTTGAACACCTCCAGGGATGGGGCAGCCACAGCTTCTC
>NW_009647735.1:6020216-6047348 GCF_000708025.1 Charadrius vociferus | reverse complement strand
ATGCTTTAATACCTGGTATCACAGAAAACATCTCATTTAAAGCACAGCTTGCCAGGAATTTATCGCTGATTAACGCATGGTCAAAAATAGCTACAGTATCCCACTTACATGTTTTGAAACAGATCTAATAATAATGGTATCATCTATCATAAATTATTCACACTGACTGCATCAGATAAATCAGTATAAATACAAATAAGGCCTTAGAAAGAACATCTGTTTCACACTGCTGTCCCTCTTTGCTAATAGGTGCCTCCTCAGAGCTTTTGGTCTGAAAGACAGGGAGGATTTACAGATGAGGTCACCTGGGCAAACCTCCTGTTCCTAGCGACTTTTTCAAACATTGGCGCCTATTTTCAGTGGCTGCGAACCGCCTGAGGAAATAGGAAGCAGGCTGCTAATTAGCTTTCTTCATTTCTTCGCTGCCATAAACAGCAGAGCTCTTCTGTACCTTTGAGAAGGCGTTTGCCTCCAGACGCAGAAAGGCCCAGCACTGAACGGCGGTCGGTATTTCCCGCTCTCTCTTTGCCCCCCATCGCTCTCTCAACCCCGACCGTACAGTCACGTTTGACATGAGTCTGGAGATCTGCACTCAGTAGGACTGAGCTTGCAAGAAGGTGATCAAAGCCAGCGACCATTTGCACATCCGCAGTTTTACGCAACATCCAGTGGCATTTAAAAACGCACACGTTAAAGCCCGCAGCATCATCCTCAACATCTTGGAAAATATTATCCTCCGCAGTATAGCGCCACAGCGCCCTGCAAAGCTGCATCAGGCTCCATTCTGATCTTACGAAAACTTAAAAAACAGCAAAGTAAAAATATTTTTCTATGAAAGGTGTTGGAAGGGCAGCCTAGAGAGCACCTCATCCAGCCGCTGCCATTTCCAGCTCCGTGCATCTTGTTTAGCCCAGCAATTTACACAGAGTTTCCTACAAAAGGGCCCAGGCATCGAGATATTAGAAATTTTAGATGATCTACTACAAGGATGCGAAGAGAAGTGCCGGCAATAGACATATTTAAGGTCTGTCCGTTCATGTTAGTGGATTTTGAAATTCTGTGTCCTCCCCCTGGCCAGGATTTAGTGTTCCTCAGCTGTTCACTGCAATGCAGACCCAGGTGGGCTCGTCTAAAGCTCGGGGATGGCGTTCCTCCGCATCGGCGGTACCAGGCAGACTGATTCACTTGGCATTGCAGTGAGTTATGGACCTGCATCCTCTAAGCTACTGAATCGCAGCTGAAGAGGTATTTACCACTGCGTATTTTACATAGTATGTAAAATATTATCCTGAGGGGTTCTTTTGTTTGTTTTACAGAGGTCCAGTTACACAACTTCTGCCCGACAGCTTGCTTTAATTCTGAATCCCCAGCAAACATTCTTGCAAAGAAAAATTAATTTCCTGATACTATCACGAATCAAACAAATGTCAAGCTCCAGAAACACGATTTCGCCCTCAGGACAACAATTCTGCAAACGGATGCGTGCAGATGTAATCCTTCAGCATCCACGGATTCTCTTACCCCAACCTCTCAGTGCGGCAACGCAAACAACTGGAAAATGAGCCCTCTGGAGGCAAAGAAAAACCCTGGCCACATTGCCTGGACTCCTGAGCGCGGGATTTTCTCCTCCCAGCAGCCTTTCCCCACACCACCTCTTCAGTTCTTTCAAAAGCACGTATGACAAAACAAGTACCGCAGGGAAAACAAGCTCTCCAGAAAGAAAATGATGCTGTTTGGGAAAAACATCTAACATATGGCCTGGGATTTGCTTTTAATACACAATTTGTAACGTGCGCTGGAGCTGAACGGACTTATCTGCTGTTACTTGGCTTTCCGACTACTCGTAGCATCTCCCTCCCCAGACCCTGCTGAGATCTGGGACCTGCAGCACCTGAGCCTGAAGGCTCTGCCTCCGAGCGCCCCTTTTGTCCGTTCTAAGACAGACCCATACTGGGGTTTTATTCATCAAGAAAAACAAGGCAGAGTACTGAGACAAAACGCTGATTGTTAGAAGTGCTCATCACACGCAGTATGCCAGAGGCTCTCTTTTTGAGGAGCAGATTGGGACTTTTATTGCTAATAGTTAGCATTTATAGGCTTGGGACAGTTGTTTATGTCCCTCATATTTTGCCATAGGCTACTCTCTTCCTCTGATAATTGCACTTCTAGCTGCGTTTGGAGCCCGCCAAAGGAGAAAGGCAATAAGAGAGGAAGAAGAGCTCTCTCTGCATCCTCCTGGCTGGGAAACAGGGCTCGGGAGCAGCCAGGCTCCTCCAGGCTGTGCACCAGAGAGACCCCAGCCCAAGGGAGCTCCCTGGGGACCAGGGGCATGGGGAGCCCCCTTGATCTCCCCGGTGGGCTGGGGAAGATGTGGAGAGCCTCCCCAGTTTCATGCCCTCGCCCCCGCTGCCGGAAAGCGGACTAGGGGAGGGGGGAAGGCACATTCTCATCCCTGGGACTTGCCCGCAGCACCGTTTCCCCGGCGGATGCCACCATATATGTGACTCTGAGTCCATGGGCTCTCCCAGCTGCTGCTTCAGCTACGGGGGTCCTCACGGCTTGTTAGAACCAAGGGCCTTTCATGGGCACGGCACATCCATACAGGGCATCACAACTCTTAATTGGAGAAAACAAGCCACTGTGTTAGAGCAACTCTGGGTCCGCAGAGTTACTGGTTTATGATATACATGGCAATTGCCCCAACTAAAAAGTCCTTACTTTCAAAAAATGCTTAAAGCTGTAAGATGAGGTTTTGTCATATCCATCTCCATGCTCCTCTCGCTTCTTGCAGAAGACCAAGGCTTTCTCGTACAGGAACAGATGCCTCTGCATTGGCTTGAACCTGGCAAGATCCTTCATTTTTGTTGGACCTTTTCGGTGTCCTGTCCAAACACTGAAAGATCCTTGCATCAATACTTTCCCCAGTTCGCTCAGGTCACCCTGGTGAGAGTATGACAAATAAAAAAAGAAAGAAAAAGATGTCAATTAAAATGCAAGAGGACTGTCCAAACAATGACGGGCGCTGAGGCCAGCTCTGTTCCAAGGCACGTCACTCTAAGAATAGGTCTTCCTGGAAGGATCAGATGATCTTTTGGGAGTGACGGCACAGTGCCAGTCTCGGATGCAGGGCTGCGGCTAGTCTATGCGAAGGGATACAAGTCAGTAACTGGAAGAACTAGGAAGATAGGAAAACCCTCCAGCTCCTGTGGAAGTCCAGGTCAAGGGCTCTGGCTACTTCAGTGGGAGAGGGCAGACGAGATTTGAGCCTGAACTGAGGTCTCGGAGGATGGACTTCTCAAGGAGGCCAGGACTGGGACCAGCAGCTTAAAAAAGCCATCTCCTCACCCTTCCCTGAAGCCCTAGGAAAGACAACCGCTTCCATGGGCAAGGATCAAAATCAGCCTCAGAGAGTATTTAGTTGAATGTTGAATGAGAAATGCTATGAAGACACCCCGGGGGAATTGTAAGGTGAGCCTCGAGAGAACTAAAGTGCGTGCTGGAAAAAATACTCTCAAGAACCACAAGGTGGCAAGTGTGGGCACTACGCAACTTTGATATGTCCTTTGGATAAGGATATTTTCCAAAATCCTGAAATCAGATGGAAGATTGTCACTTGTAAGACCTTCCTGATCCCATTCACTTCGTAGCCGTTCTAGCATGGGTTTTAGCTCATACATTCTGGGACACTATTCATTCCCGATGCATCATCCGGCCTTGGTCTCCCATTACCCAAATCTACTCACATCATATCCTGTTATTGAAATCTGATGCATAGAGTCGTTGACTGACTTCAGCAAATCCAGCATTGCAACCAGAGCTTCTTGAAGTTCCTGAACTCCATCACAGCTCGTGCTGTACTTTAGCAACTCCTGAAAATAGAAACGGAAGAGCACGTGTTTGCACTTGAACAAAACAGAGTTTTCCATCTCACCCAAAGTTTCCAATGCCCAAGAGCATCCTACACTGCCCGAGCTTCTTCTTCCATAGGTCACCGGAAAACAGGCTCACTCTAAACCACAGTCGCTATGAGGTGTGGAACAGACCACTGAAGCGTGGCCCATTTTTTCTGGGTTTCCTTAAGGACGGTGTCAGGTTATAGAGTGGCATCACGCTCATCTGAGTACTTTGTGTTGTGTTTTCCTGCTTGGTAAGAAATGGGAAACAAGTCCCAGGTTTTCCATCAGCTGCCGATATGTCACATATGCCTTCAAATAAGGTTGCAGCAGATGATTGTCTTCAGACTGGCAGACACGAGGAACAGATTTTATAAAATCCAGAGCCTCCAAGTCAATAAGCAGAAGACAGATTTGGGAATTGTATCACTGAAATAAAATTACTTTCATCTGAGATCTCCTCTGCCTGCTTACAGCATCTTGTGTACTCCTCCCTCATTCAAGAAGCTGGAAGGTGGGTTTCAGAAGCCACCACCCCAGTGCTCTGTAAATTGGGAATAACAGCACTGCCCTGCCTCAGAGAGGGGACACAAGAATAAATGCATGAAAGATTACAGGCGTTATAACAAACCTGAGGGGAAGAAGAGATGCAGCAATACATTTTATTCATCATACTCTTATGATCATCTCTGGTTCAGTTTTTTTAGAACTGCTTCTGTCATTTTGCATCTCTGAACCGATTCAGTCTTTCTCCCCATAAAAACAGCTCGTTAAAAGCTCTTGTTCCTTTTTCAGGTATGTGAATTTTCATCTTCCCCGAAAGTTGCTACAGAGGGCCAAGATAAGCAATATGTAATCTAAGGCTCAGTGCTGATTTACAGGTAACCTTTAATTGAAAAATAAACCAAACTTGAAAACAAACCTATCTCCTGATGTCCTTTCAAAGTAGAATATGAAATACCTTCAGAAGTAGCTGGTATTTTGTCAGGCGCTGCACTGGTTTGAGCAAATAGGAATCCAGCCCGAGTTTGTGCTCCAATGTTCTTTGGCATTCCTTGAACCAAGAATTCCGATTAAGTTAGTTCTGCACCAACTGTAAGTAGTTATTCCAACAGCACGACTGGTATGGTTCGCTGACTTTGAAGATTTCATGTAAAAATGTCATACGGTGCCCATAACTAAAGAGAATTTATAAAAAGAAGATGAAATAACATAATGAATGGATCTGCCTTAAACTCCTCTGGCACAAGAAACTCCAAGTGCTATTTTTGGGAGGCTTCCACACAATGGTAAAAAGACTATGCTGCAAGATCAGCGGGTGCTGAGGAGGGTGTTTAGGACAAGCGAGCGTCCCAAGATGATGCCTGCCTTGGTAGGAACAAAGAGCTCACCTGGAAGAAGGTGCTTTCGGAGCACTGCCTCCACAGGGACTCCGACCGGGGCTTGTTCTGGCAGTATTTCTCATACATCTGGAAATCCTGTCGCTGTAAGGGAAGCCGAAAGGCAAGTCACACACATGCACGTACCGCCAACCTGCTGGGCAGCCAAATAAAGCGCACACCCAAACTGCAAATTTGCTTTTATCTCTCACAGAATCACACAGAATGGTTAGGGTTGGAAGGGACCTCTGGAGACCATCTAGTCCAACCCCCCTGCCAGAGCAGGGTCACCTACAGCATGTTACACAGGACGGCGTCCAGGCGGGTTTTGAATGGCTCCAGAGTGGGAGACTCCACCACCTCTCTGGGCAGCCTGTGCCAGTGCTCCACTACCCTCAAGGTAAAGAAGTTCCTTCTCATGTTAAGATGGAACTTCCTGTGTTCAAGTTTATGCCCATTACCCCTCGTCCTATCACTGGGCGCCACTGAAAAAAGACTGCTCCCATCCCCCTGGCAGCCTCCCTTTAAGTATTTGTAAGTATTAATAAGATCCCCCCTCAATCTTCTTTTCTCTAGACTAAAGAGACCCAAGTCCCTCAGCCTTTCTCCATAGGAGAGATGTTCCAATCCCCAACCTTAACGTCTCCTTCCAACCTTAACGTCTAAAAGTTGCAGAGTTTGGGTAAATGAACCGCTGTCGGGAATCAGAGCAGACCGCGGCGTAGTCACGACTGCTGCTTTCCCCCATCTGCACCTCTGCGCCCTGCCTTGCCGCTCGTGTTGCCTATCAGAAGCATCTCACCCAACCGACATAACTGAGATGTTGCAGAGTTGCGACAAATCAGGGAAACGTTGGCCTTCAGGTCTGCTATATATGTGAAAATGAGTCACCCACCCTGTCTAGGAAACAAAATCCCACTCTCTCGGGTGCTCCCAGGCAGCTTTCCAGACTGTGCAGGAAAATTCTGCAAGAGACGGGAGAAGAGACAAAACGCAGCGGTGAGCAAGGTACGGTTTGGGGATTTAATCGCTAAAGGAAATCGGTCTGATGAAAAGGGGAATAGAGGCAGCATCGTACTTGTTGTGGAAGTCGTATATCTCGGGCATGTTCCCGAAGAGGACATCTTTCCTGTTCCTCAGCACGGGAGGCATGAGGATGAGCATGGCGGGGTTATCCATCTCGGCTCTGTAGCCCTGCGGGATGCAAAAAGGGGCTCATCACTCAGCTGGTAAGGCCTTGGCTTGGCATCTCCTCAGAGGCAGATGAAAAAGGGACGTGAACAGACTTTCAATACAATCTGCTTGGTTTCAAAGGGCAACGTCCCTTTTATTGCCTTATTTTTTGTCCCTAAACCCCTGTCTTTCAGTCCCTGGGCTTGTGGGGTTGTGGTCCAGCCGGGGATGGCTTGGGATGGCTCCCGTGGAGCTGCCCGGCACCGGGGAGATGCTCTCTGTTCACCAAAGGCAAACGGCAGCCACTTTCTCCTGGCTACGGCCTTACCGTGGGAGAGCTCCCGGAGAAATACTTGTCTGGCGTGAACACGTCTGCTGCTATGACCGCGGGACACGGGAGCGCCACACGACCCCAGGAGAACCTGTGCACGAGGCGGCTTGTTACAGAGCAGAGGCGGCTTGAGATCAAATGCCAAAATCAATGGACTTTTTGCCCTCGTACAAGACCCGCGGAGCACCGGGGGCTCGCTCTCCTCCGTGCCTCAGGATTTCTGTCCCCTGCGGCTCCACTTGCCTCTTGAAATCACAACTGGAAGGGACACCCCTGCGCTGCAAAGTGTTGGGTGGAGCCAGGAAATAACGCAAAGCTCCCCGCTCTAACATCACGGCACTGCACCAACGCAAAAACATTCACCAGAAGTGGTAAACATCCTAACAGCAGAGCAGGGAGAAGGCACGGCCAGAGCTCAGGACCGTCGCTGCAAAGAAGACTTCAAGAAGGCCATTAGCCACAGCTCGAGCTGGCCACGCTAGTCACCCAGCCTGGCACGGAACTGAGGTCTTTTTAACACGAATAGCAAAAATGTTTGTAAAAATGGATTCAGTATGGACGGCATAGCTTCTCTGGCGTTCCAAATTAATCTCTCACACTCGCTATGGCTGGGATCAATATTCCTTATCCTAAGCAGGCATTTTGTAGTTGATTAAGGATGCAGGAAAAGATAAGTATCTGGAAAACCAGTCATTTATATTTAACCACTGCAAGCAGGCTTCCCTCTTTCAAGGAAACGCTATTTTCAGAAAATTTAAGTCTATCTGTCCGTTTTTCTCTATCTAGACCTGATATGCACAGTAATAAATCTGCGTAGCTGCCAACTGCCTTATCGTGTAGAGTGTGGTTGAACAAAAAAAACCCAATCAGTGCAGGGCAATTACATGTAACCACCTGCAGGCACACAGATTTATATCCTGCTTGCTCCTGGGTGATGCAAGGCAGGGGGAGAGCTATTTAACAGCCAACTTGTTTTGGCCATCAGCAAGAGTTATTTTGGAATAAAGTAGAAGTGTCTAAGACGGCAGCATGAGAAATTATAATCTGGTTTCCAAAGAAATGTGCGTTATACATTCACAAACTTCACAGTATCGAGACAGAATCCTCCGAAGGATAAAACACTGTCTTTTGTCTCCGAAAGGTAAAAGAAATTAGGGAACAGTTAAAAATAACAGCTTTTTGTGCATTTTTCCAGGCACTGATAAAACTAATTACCAGTGCTTTTGTGTACAAACAGAAGGCTTCTCCCTCATTCCAGATGAAAAGCTCATCCTGACACCAACTGTTCCCGCAGATGCCTCCAACAAAGAAAAGCTAGGGAGAAAACTTGACCGTTTATGACTAGCTTGGGATCTGACAGTCTGGTAGAAACCTGCCCCATCACATTTTTGCTTAGTCTGACAGAGCCCTTTTGTACAACTCACCGGGGAACAATGATGAGCAACCTGAAGATGCCACTCACCGTCAAAACAGTGAAGAGCTCCTCTACATACACTCTCTCAGTTTCTATAAGCTCATTTATGACGTGGCTAAAATAAAGAAGAAAAAAAAAAGTATAGTATTTTTATGGCTGTAAAAAAAAACCCACAGGCAACCAGCGCAGTTCACCAAGCCCAAAACATAGTGCGATCTCATGAATAACCGACACAGGGATGATAAAACAGGCAAAAGCACAAGAGATGGTCAGGCTGGAGGAACACGTGGATGGGGCAAGGGCTGGCCCGAAACAAACAGCATTTTGAGTGATGTAAACAGGGTGAAAGCTTACCCTTTTAGTATATCTAAGTTGTCGTCACTGTCTGAAATAAAAGACTGCAAGGAATTCCGTTTTTCCTGGTAGTCGTGCATTACTTCGATCTGGAAGAGAAACGGGATGCGCTGGGAAGAGCTGCAGGGGCTCAGCGCAGAGGCAGGACGAGCCCAGCCCCTGGTGTCGGCACGGGAACTCCTTGGGGAAGGATGAAATACGCTTCCTTTTAAGAAATCCTTTGCGACACAAAACTTTAAAAGGGCAGAGAGTACAAAGGGTAGCCAAATATCCCCAGAAATTACTCTGCTACATAAAAACCCCAAAATACCGGTAACGTAATTCATTAGTGCAGAGACCAGAGAACAGTCGTCACAAGGGAAATATCTGCGGATGTGGAGTTTTGCTAATAGACATCACTGTTACGCAGAGAACAAGTTCAGGGCATAACACACGGGAAATCGATATCTGCAACTTGGAAAACCAATCCAAGATAGATCTCAGGTGCTGGACTAATCCAACTAAACCATACGGATATGAAAGGGCTTTTGTTGTGCGGTTTAGGGGTTTTTTTTAAGAAAAGAGCATCTTCAACTCCAAAGTCTAAGTAGAATCAATTTTTAGACGGGTTTCAGTTTTTCAGTGTATAAAACTGATTCAGATTTCATGAATAATTTTTACCTTGCGAGAACTTGGAGTTTTTCTTGATGTTTTCTTCCCAGGAAGAGAGAGATCAAATGAAAATTTCAAACTGGAATTAAAATCCACACCTTGGGTAGAAAAAAAACCATAATTACGTAATGTACATCTATCGTGAAGGAGATGGTTCAGACGGAAACTAATAAGTCACAAAGAATAATGGGATACATTTTAAGAATGAATAATTAGCCAATTCTACAAGCAAACTGACAAAATATAGGGTATAATCTCAAACAACAACACTGAATGCCAAATAATACAAACCACACGGCTGGTCATAAAGGTCACAAAGTTAAAATTAATCAGAAAAAAAACCAAAATGTCCATTAAGTGAATATTGTAATCAAAACCTAACAAAGTCCGTGAAGCCTGTGCAAATGATAGAAAACAATAACATCAAATAAACTACCAAAAGGAACATCACCTACTGGGATACTGTTTTAAGGTCCTTTTATGAAGGTAGGGGAAGATGCTCAGCTGGTATAAACTGTTTCTCCAGCTTGGAAGAATTTATTGATATTGTCAGTGAATAATTCCAACCTGTAACACTTTGGGCTACAGAGGTATATTGTAGGTGGGTCTAAATAAAACTAAATTGTAGGTGGGTCTTAAAAATAAAACATCCATCTCCCCAACGAGTCATATGGCATCTTTCAAATACTTCTCATTCCTGAATTGTTAATATGCCGATTCTTCACCAAAAGGGTCTTTTTCCCCTAACGTGAATGGCAGTAATGAATTTCTCCAGCTCTGTGGGGGTCTGTCGCACAGAGGCGACCCGGCAGAGGACAGAGGAGCAGGCAGCAAGGACCGAGAGGGGACCAACGATGACCCATTTTGGCGGTGGCAATGCCTCGGCGATGGTGCCACGCGGCAGGCTGCAGCCCCAGGGGCTGCACCAAACTCTGAGATGAACCAAAACTAAACACATCCTGACGTGCAACATTCCCCTTATTTACAAACAGAACAAAAACAGGCTGGCAAAGTAAAAATTAAAAAAAAAAAAAAAAAGTGGACTGATGAAGTATCTTTCCATTAGGGTGCAGAAAGGTCTCACACCACAGATGAATGCAACCGCAGCCGTGTCTAGAACGAGGGTTTGAACAGCGCTGACACCGAAGAGCCAACTTTTTGCGAAGCAGATGATGTAGGGAGAAAAAAAGGATGCAGAGGAACGCAAAGCCCCGTGGGGAGCGGGCGCCCCACCTTCAGACGGGGCCACCGCGAGACAAAGCTGCTACGAGATCCCACATCCACAGGGCCTCACACCTCTCCTTGCAACCTCACACCTCCCCTTGCAAACACGCCGTGTGAGCGAGGAGAGAGATCTGGGTGCTGGGCAGCAGATCGGAGGCGTCCCTGGGGTGCGACCCATCATGGACAAGAAGACCCAAAAGAAATGAGGACTTGCCGGTGGTCCTACTGGGAGACTCGCACTGGTAGGAAGGGAATACGGAGAGGAAGCTAGGTGAGATGTGGTCACCAGCTGCAGCTCCGTGTTTTGTTGCATGAGTGACTTTACTCCAGCACTCAGCCCCGCCGTAACGCCTCCACACACCTCGCTACACTTCATGGCTCAGGACAGGGTAGGTTTACTCTTCCTCCCCCGAAAAAAAAGTGGTTTCAAAATTAGACCCACATTTATCAGACAGGCTTCAAATCCAGGACAAAGATGAAAGAGGAAGCATCCGTCCTCAGACAGAAGAAGGAGGGGACGGGGGGGAATGAAAGAAAGAAAGGAAAAGAGGACAAAAGTAATGTGCCGAGAGGTGGTTTGGTTTCCAGCCACGCCGTAAAGCCCATCCATCTCAAAGCGCTCCCGGCGGAGCCCAGCATGTGTCTTTGACACTGCACATCACTCCAGCAGGCCTGCAGCATTTTGATGTTCTGTGTCAAACAGAGGCCTTATTAAAAAGCTCTCTGGGCACGATCTATCCAAAGAGGAGCCTTTTGTCTTTCCCCGCTTGCTGGCTATGCTCATTTCAACACACTTGATCATCTCTTTCAGGAGGAGGATTAATGGAGAATACCTGTGCTTTGCAGGCGACCGAGTGCCTTTGCTAGAAAAACGGGCATCCCAAAAAAGCATGAAATAAGTGCAGCCGATTGGTGACAGTCTCACAACATCCCACAGAGGTGGCCACCCATCTACTCCCAATCCTTAAGTCAATAATTTCTCCTCAATACACCCCCGTCTGTAGAAAGCTGGAAAAGTGACATTAGGCAGAATGGGCCATACTCTTGTTTAAAGACTCAGCTTTTTTGCTGGTTGAGGAAAGGGGTTCGGAGGGCAGTGTGGTCCAGGGAAGGTGCCAGCAGCCTGGGAAAAGGAAATCTGTGATTTATTTGCCGCGCTGGCTTGCACTCGTTCCCCACACCGCACCGAGCTTCATTCCCACCCCTCCGCTCCCGGGGCCGTCTGCATCAGTCGCTCCCGCCATGGGAACCGCTTTTCCTCCTTGTACGGCACCTGCTACAACTCGCCGTAACCAACAGTCATTAATTCATCATAAAAATCTTGTGTTAAAACACAAATATTTAATTGCTTTATGCAGTCAGGTCACTGGAATTAATATTCCCACATAACTTAGCACCACCCTGGTTTAAAATACGCGGACATCACTTTGGGATACTTTTTAATTCTGATACACGCAGGGCTGCCAAGGATGAAAGTTTTAATATCATCATTTAAAGCTAACATTGTGCCACGTCCCATTACCAAAATCAAGGCAGAACATTCAGTGGCCTCAGTTCAACCAGAATTTGTACCTTTATAGGCATCAATTATTCCACAATTGGGATTTAAGGCAGACATTCTCAAGGCATCAAAGGGAGTTAAGCATCCAGCTTCTCATTTCCGCTCATGAGACTTGAGCTCATTTCTCCAAGCTCTTCTGCAAACATCAGTCTAACTTAACGTCAGCTCCAGCTCAAGACAGTTACGGAGACTGTCGCAGAGAACAGGTATGCTAATAAATTTATAAACCTTGCCCTTTTTCCCTGTAGTGCTAATTCCCCAGTTTTCAGCCCGGTAGGATGCTAGTAAAGCAGAACTGGAGGTATGTGCTGTTTACAGCTCTCTTTTTTCACGGAGTAGGAAGCGAAAATAAATACCAAGCAACCAGTACCATTCTTCACACAGGTACAGGAAAGCCAGACACAAAAACTGGGAAGATAATGAATCATCTCCTATACAGGTAGCATTATTCAGCAACTCTGTCTCAGCCAGCAAGGTCTAGCTGGTTTCTCAAAAACTGTCCTTAGCCTTCCTCTTCCTGCCTCAAAGCAAAATTATCATCTGAAAATACCATAAACTTTAAATATTTTACCGTGTTTAGGAGAGAATAGTGGTGATTTTGATCTCGGTGGATTTTCTGGCCGAGGGGCTACTAATTGGACTGGCCGCACGTGTTTATCCAACAGCTTCTTGAAGCAAGACTGCCGATTCTCAAACATGCTTCGAACGTTTTCAAGCTTGACCTGCACTGACTGTATCTGGCACTGTGGAGAGTGAAAAAGACTCCCGTGATCAAATAACAACCATTATTTTGCACTCTGACCCAAAAAGAGAGGACTATAAAGCTGACGACACTGCAACACAGACCGATCTGCCTTTTCACTTGTTAAGGAACTGGAGGGGTTACTTACCTTCAATTCCGATGTTAAGATTGACTCAAAATCGTAGTGTAGAGCTTGGGGATCATAGTTTAAGTAGGCTGAAGAGCTTTCAAGAAATCTTTCTATGTCCTGGAGAGCTTTCTGAGCGCCTTCTTTAGACTGGCACTTATCCATCTGCTGGTTGGCGAGCAGGTAGGCGCCCTCGTCACAGCACTGCAGAGCCTGGTGACAGCACGGTGCAAACACAGGGAGCGGGACCATGAGCAGCCACCCCTCCTAAATCAAGGTTCCCGTGAGGAATATCATTTACCGGATCCGTATTTTCAACATGGAGCTAATTAGTACTCCTAAAGACCTCGGCAGCTGTTGCATTTTGATTAGAAAGGCCACATTTTTTTCTGGAGGGTGACTGCGCTCCTCAACCTGCCCAGCCAAGACGTGCTCCCACTTGTACCTGGATAAAACCAGTGGTATAACTGGCGCAGAAGCGCTATTTAGCGCGTAGTTGAACCAAATGATAAGCAGATCTCTATTTACCCAACTCGGAAAGCTGAAGGGGGCACTACAGAGTTTACAAGGAGACAGGCGGGTTTCTTGAGCTAAATGCCTGGCTCAGCGCAGACCCGAACTGCGAGGAACGATCAAAGGAATTGCATTCATGTTTTGGGTTTTTTTTAAAAATAAGGATTTTAAATCGCAGTTTAAAGTTCTGCATTCGACACGCACAGGCAATAGCTGAACACCAGGCTGGGGTTCGGGCGGCAGTGGCACACTGGGGTGTGCACAGGCGTGAGAAGATGCTGCAGCCCAGTACGACCGAGGACCTCCAGTGCTGTGAAGGGCAAGAAAAGCCGTGGAGAGCAGCAGCACGGTGTGCTGCAGCAGAGCCCACGGGTTAGACCACCACACCAACCAGGACCACCAGGAGCCCAGGAGAGGACACTGCCCTGCGGCTGAGGGGCTGCCGACAAATCCTCCATCGCCGCAGATCGATGCGATATTGAAGTGGAAGACACAGAGAGAAAAAAAACAAGTTGCCTACTGCCCCGAAATGGTGAAATGGAACAGGGTCAAACTTCACTGCTTCTCTTAATGGCCTCGAGCATATTACAGCCGTGTGCCTTCTGGCCTAATTAGCGTGAATTTCCCTAAATGAATATTTGATGCTGATTAAGATATCAAAGAGCGTTGGAGCCCCATGACTCCAATTCCATGCTAGCACACAGCAGCTGCGCCTATCTACCAATCTGTCACCTTATTTTACAGTCAGCTATGTTCATTCTTAATAAATCCCTAAGAAAAAAGCGCTGGAGTTTATCTGAAAGCATTACCTCAATTGCACTGGGTATGAAAACCTCAAAAGTCAATTAACGCATGGATGCAGCATGAAAGCATGACCAACAGCAGCAGCTGAACATGGGTGTTCCGAATTGCCCTCTGGAGATGCCCACCTCTTTCTGCTGACTACTCACAGCACCAACAGGTATCTGGGAACTTCACCAGCTCAGTGAGGGGTGAAGCACTCCTCCAGCCTTTGGGGAACAATTTTCTACCACAAACAGCCGAAGCAAAGCCGCACATTTCAGATGCTTCCAGCTAAGGACGGAGAGGCTAACCCCACGGAGAAGCTAACTATCCACTTCTCAGGGCACTATGTCTCTGAACTCTACCTGCTGAAGGCGGGTATGGAGATCCAAGGTCTTCTGCAGCCGCATCTGCTTCCTTTTGATCTCGTCAGACAAGAGATCGGAATGGTGCCGCAGCTCGTTGCATTGCTGGCAGATTAAGTTGAGCGCGTAGTGATGATTTGCTGCTAGCTGGTGTCCGTGTAGTATCACCACCTGAGCCTTCCCTATCAGATCCTTCAAGGAAAAGAAGAGACCGGATTGCACGCTCACTGAAATAACGCCAAAAATATCTACATGTAACAACATGCACTTTCTCGTCTTACCGGATTTCGGATACACCTGGAGATGACTGCCATTAGGAGCAGCCAGAATGGGTGGCTTACGCAGGATAAAATGGCACCCATCGTCTGGGGAAAAAAAACTTTGGTATCCAAAAAGGAGGATGAGGAAGAAAACAGTATTTCCCCAAACTAGCACCACTGTGGATGGCTGGTGGCCATGTGCTGCTGCCGCCCCCGGGAACTGCACTCTGAGAAAGCCACAGCCGATGTCCAGTTTAAGCACACTATGCTCTTAAGCATGAAAGAGAACTCCAGCTGTTAAGTTTTATGGTGAAAATAAAGGCCCTTTGCGGCAAAGCGTGATGGAAAGAGCGTGCTGTCTCGCCTGCACGTTTTCATCAATGTAATGGTCACGTCTTCTCCAGAGTTGGCTTTCTGCTGGGACCGCTGCCCTGCTGCACCCCGTCTGCCTGGCCTTTGGCTCCTCCTCCCTCTCTCCACAGACATTGCTGCCAAACAGCCAAAAAGCCTTAGACCTTTCCCCGAGGGCTCTTATTTTCAAAGAAGCTGCTGGGGGTTGTGTCCAGATCCCTCAGGGTTTCTCCACTGACCCTGGCCCACGTGCCAAGCACATCCCTTTGCAGAAGTCACATCCTCAGTTGGCCTCCTGTGAATCATCTCTCTTCACTCTCCTTTCCCCTACATCTCTTAGTCTTCACCCATATGTGATGTTCAAATCACAGGCACGTCAAGATAGCAACTTTTTTGCCTCTCCATGTGCCTGGTAACAAGTCTCTGCCTATTAGCGCTGCTTAAGCACTTAACATATAAATAATTCTTCTTCCAGCTCATTAACTCCCACGCCTCCCTATGTTCAGACATTTATCTGTTCTGGATTTTCACAGTGGCTCAGCAATTTATTTTAACTATGATAATTAAATACCCCGTTCCCAGCTTTCAGAGTGATCACAGCATTGCTGCGCAGCGCAAAGACGTGAAATCAATCCTTTTCTGCAGCCACTTACCAATGAATTACACCAGAACCAGGGAATTTCAGAAAACACCTCCTACCACAAAGACAGACCGCACCTCTTGCGTTTCATTAGTGCCCCTCTCTGCGAAAGGTTATCTCACCTGAGCCATACCATCGAAATGACCCAAGTCCTTGAGCCTCTGTTTCACTTGGGGGACACTGTCGCCAGTGTCAGGCAGCTCCGCTTGCTGACCCATTAAAAACTCAATGGCATTCTTGACCTAGACACAAAGAAGAAGACTGCTGCAAAAGGATACGAAGCACAGGCAGAAAATCATTCTCAGGCCCAAATTAATCACACTTCAGCAAAGACTGTTAAATCCAATAATAAAACTAGCGTCCAAGAACTAATTGCTAAATTCAAAGATGCTTCTATCAGCAAAATCTATGCGACTGCAGGGCAGTGATACCGAAATTAGCTCTGAGCGAGGAAGCACAGTGGTCTCCCCAAGCTCGCCAGCCCTGCCAGAGTCAAGGAACAGCAGCATAAATTAAACACTCTCAAACTAAAAAGCATAAGAACTTCTCTCCTCTCCCCTCCTTTTCGCCTCCGACTCTTCCTTCTGCCAACAAAAACGCATCTGATGGTACCTCTTGAAAACTTTGCTCAAACTTCCACAGCTGCAAATACTGCTCCATTTTTAATTGATGTTTTTCCCAGAAGCCATCAAAAGCAGTCTCCATCTCACGCAGCTGACCGAGTAACCTTGAGCACAGAGAAAGGACAGGATTGGAACAACTTGCAAATAGAAGACAAGAAGAGATGGACAAGCCCTAGAGATCACCTATTCAGGTCTTCTGCACTCAAGCTCTCAGGGCAAGTCAACAGACATGTATATATGACTTGTGAAGATCCCAGCGGGAATTTTAACAGAATCAGACATACGCTTAAACAACTTGAGTGTTTCCACTCAAAAATCAGGCGAACTAGGAACATAGTGCACTCACCGATTCACGGTCTCCCAGTCCCCAGGCCTCTCGCGGTGTTGGTCCTGACTGCATTCCCCGGAGTCAGGCTCTTCAAAACTGCTCAAAAGCAGTTTTCCCTCTTTTGTGACTGCTGTAATATCTTCCTGTACAATGCAAAACATTTCTGATTCAGGCTCCTTTTTGTGAGGTAAGGGTAAGCCGTTTTGCGTTTCCCCCACCGCAGTTCCCCCGTATGAAATGAAAGCCCCACCAGACCAAAGGATGCCCAGCAGATGTTTTAGCCCCCTTTACACTGGGTTAAGCCCTTGGCGCTGGAAGAGGCTGGACCATGGACTGGTCACCAGGCTGGGTGGAAACCGGCACGCATGAGAACATCAGGCCACAAAAATGACTCAAGAGGCAGGAGGACAGCACTACCACAGGTCTCTTCTGGTGAGCAGGTGGGTTTGTATTAGATATCTATCTACACGTTCCTGTATTCAAGCAAGTATTTCCTCAGCTTGGAGGCTGTGCTTCCTCATCAAGGTCATCAAAGGAGGCTGTAGGAAGAGCATCCCATAGTGGTACAACGCTGGGACTGAGACCCAGCCAACCCCCTTGGTGTGTTCATTAGCATGAGCTGAGGTGCTTTGTCCTGTGTTGAGCTCAGCCCCAAAGCAAACAGGGGCATTTAGTCAATTATTTTCAGAAAAGAAGACCAAATGTAGAGGTGAGAAGGAAGGAGAAAATGGATGTGGCTGATGGACCAAGTCGGAAGAAACCCTGAAGGGAAGACCTCTGCGTGGCTCCATTGGAAAGCCAACTCCTGGAGGAGTAAGAGCCCATCCTAGGAGATGGCCAGATTTCTGTTACAAGAGAAACAATGGCAAAACCACTTTAGGGAGAAGATTCAGAAAGCACAGTCTTGCTTAAACATCTGCCCACCCCAGATGGCTCACAACAACCTAAACATAACAGCATCTTCAGGGCAGCAGCCCAGGAGCAGAAGGACATGGCTAGAAGGAGCTTCTCCTCTCCCACACACAAAGTGTCCGCTGCCGGTTTGCATCCCTATCACTAAAACATCACGGAAGATGACCGCAAGGCAAAGTCCCCCCTCCATCTCCTTTTGATACTACCACATCCAGGAGACTCAAAAGGGAAGAGGAATTATGCAGCACGCTTTAGACCGCAGGTGACTGCTATTTCATCCTCTTACATCTCACTCTCCAGAGCCCGGCGCTCCCCTTTTGATTCAAAGCCTTTCATTACACGTCCCGCAAAGTAGCTCGACTGTCAAACAGGTGTTAACTTGATTTTTTTCCCATTCAGTATATCAAAGAGGTTAATTTCTTAGTTACTCTGTTTAATTAATTTCTGTCGTTTTTTCATTGTTTGCAACCAGCTTCTGTTCAGTATCACAGCTACATAATTTATTCTGATCGACTCATTATTTGAATTCAGGAATCAGCTGTACCAATCTTGGGGTTGTCATGAGAGAGACAAGGATCCCATGTCTTGCTGTCACCACAATCTGTGCACAGTTTCTCATCTGCTTTCATCTTTCACGGACTTAGAAGGAACAAAAGAAAAAAGCCAACGGACTTCATTTCAGTCAAAAGCCAACGAATGCTTTTGATATTTGAAATTAATAGACGAGGCATTAAAAGCAACAGATGCCTTGTAGGGAGCGCTGCTGTGCTTTATATGCAAATGAAAACACATGATGTGTTTTATTTCTCCACAGAGGAGAGTGTGTATTACTGACTGCCTTATATACAGGACCACATTGTGTAGCCGATATTTGCTCCCCATATTTCGGCTATAGTCCTGAGCATGAAGTTCAGGTCAGTAAGTCATACTGCGATATATGTAGCTGCTGCTTTATGCTGCAGCTCTCTTCATTTTCAAAGAAGAAATAAAGGAGTATTGGCAGTATCTATAATGATACTTTCCATACATCGGGACATACATTTATGCCCACCCACAGCGCACTCGGGATGTCATTTTGCATACTTCCCACGGGCAGCCTCCTGGGAGCTCACTCTCACACTAACGACAAACGATTATAAATGAGAAGAGATACACTTCTATGACTTAGGTGAACGCACCCTGTCATAAAGCAAAGGACCTCATTCTTCAGCCGCACAGCACGGCCATTAACACGGGAATGGTTTCTGAAGTGAGGGTTTGGGGACGAGCCTGCGCTGTCCCCAGAAGGATGCAGAGGCAGCAAAGACAAGCGCTTGACAGAGCAGCAGCTGGCTGCACCACCGCTTCCGCTACCTCCCGTAGTAATTCTAATCGCAATCACAAATAGTTGAAAGAAGAATCTTAAAATATTAAAGACACGAATGCCGCTTAAGATGAAACCTGAAGGCTCACATGAAGACACGGCTCACATCAGGACAGCTCTGTACCACGCGCTCGCACCGCATCGTCACCTTGGATGCTCTCCCGCGCAGTTCCCCTAAATCCCCCTCCGGCGAAGCTGCATCGGGCGGAGGGACCTGGGGACAAACCATCCCTCCTCCAGACCCCCTGATGATCTTCGCGTGCGGCTTCCTTCGGCCGTGGGGGTGCAGTGGAGGGACCCCCCCGGGGGCAGGGACCCCCATGGGACGAAGCCTCCCAGCCCTTCTCCTGCCCGCGCGCCCTGCAAAGCCCCCAGGGGGAGCGCACTACAGACCCCACCTCCCGCAGCCAGCGAGGAGGAGGCGGCTGAGACGCTTTGCTGGATGCTGGCAGGGTAATTTGTTTGCGTGGATGGCAAATGTGAGGGTAACATATAGAAATAGTCATGCTGTGTTTTGGTTTGTCTGTCAACACGTACGCAGGCACGGGAGGGAAGGAGGAGCGAGCACCAGACAGGCAGTCAGACCCCCGAAATCCCATCATGCGTGGAAACACGCGGCTGAGCTGCTGCCGAGACATACCTTGAGCTGGTAGTACTTCTCCGTGCGCAGGGCCAGGATGCGCTCGATTGAATACATGTCGTCCGGTAGCTCGGTCTCTGCCAGCTCCGTGCCAAAGGATTGTAACATCTGTGCAATTTCCTTCACGGTTAGTGCAAAACTCTCTATCGCCTGGCGGGAGACGATAATTGCGATCAGCTTGGGATTCAGGGTGTTGCTACAGCTCATTAGGAGTGCACCAAGAGCCAAGGTTGAGATCTGCAGGGGAGCCCAACAGCTTGCTCCGGGAGAGGCGGGGGGGATGTCCACCGACGGAGCCGATATGTGCTGCGGTGCAGTAGGTAGTGGCCACCAACACGTGGCCAAGTGGCTTTTAGCGCAGACTGACTCCCCAACAGGGACTTAAATAAGGATAGTGTTGTGCAGGGACACTCATGCTTTGTTTTGTGTTGCTTGTTCTGGTGGACTCTGAGATTTTTCCTACCACATACCAGAGGGCTGTAGCAGAAGGCACCATAGGATCCATCTCACATATTCCTCTAATCCCTCTTCTATTATTCTTCTCCTCCAGTTAACCCGCACTGGGAACCACCTCCAGGCAGTAAGGCTTTGGAGATGTGTTTTCCTTCTTGGTGATGGATGTTGGCAGCTTTGCGAGCCCAAATGGTGGGTTACAAGGCATCGCGGCCACCTCAGCCACAGCTTCACCAAGAGGACAAGGGAGGGAGCCAAGCAGCGTGCCGGAGACAAACTAGAGACAGCCCCATGGAAGTGAGTGCCGCTGGTACCTTCCCAGCACATCCCAGACAGCCACTGGGAGCTCTGGGCACCAGACGGCTCCCACCCCACAGGCAGAGGTGGGGCTCTCCCGGCCCCGCTCACAGCTCCAGCTCTGCTTTTGAGAACGGGGTAATAAACTCAAATGTAACTGATTGCAGTTATATTTTCTTTAAACCACATGTATTTTCCATGGAAATTTCAGGGAACGTTTTACGAGCACACTGCACGGGCATTTTGAGAGAGGTTTTTCATACTTTCTACTGTACGCAGCTACAGCCTAGAAACTATCCTTTTCTTAGATTAACATTTTTTGTCATTCATTTTGCCATTTTTGTCTCCAAGTGTGAGAGCTATGCCATTATCACTTTAACACATCGTGCAAAAGAACAAAACTGAGCCAAAACTTTCAAAAATTCATTAGTTTGGCAGTGCATCAGCGTAAACGGGCACAAAGTTAATGCCACAAGCAATGGCTTGAGTGATTCCAGCTACAATGTCGTGTGCTTTTGTCTTTATACTGAGCTCCACATCTGCTGGTGAGGATGATGTGGCAGGAGAAGGGGCAGTAGGACGTCTGGTACATTATTCCTTAGTGCTTTGATTTGTTGGGAAGGTAAGTGGGAATCCAATCCGCTATCAATCTGGGAGACAAAGTCCCAGTGAAAACTAAGAGTTTTCAGGAGGCATAGAAACACACAGCAAGGCACAGCTCAGGAGTTAAATCCCTGCTGCCTGCTAATATTAAAGGAAAATTCTTGCAAAGAAAAAAAAAATTAAAGGAAATCTGAACTCTCTGCATTTGGTCAGTATGCAGAGAGCAGTCTCACTGCCCTGGTTCCCAAACACATTTGTGATATTAATTACATGAAGTGACCATTATATATATATTAAAAAAAAAAAAAAAAGCCTATTCTGTATCTACCATTAAGGGAATTTTAATAAAGACTTAAGAAGACAGATCTTTCGGGAGCAGTTTCAAAAGGAGCCTGAGGGAGTTAATCATTCAATTCCCTCATAAACCCATCAAGTGCCTAACACCACTTGACTCCTTTGCAGATCTGATCAAGGAGATGTAGTTGGCTTCAGGGGTTCCTTTCAGCTACCCATTGCTCATCGCCTTACAGAAAACCTTCCTCAATCCATCCCCAACACCCAAGCGCCCAGCACCGGTACGTACGGTCCTGAAGATGACCCACTCGCTGTGGCAGTACTCCAGGGTACCTCCAAACTCCGGCGTTAATTGCTGCTCATCAATGTATGTCAGCAGGTCGCTAACGGAGCTCAACATAACAACCTACAAACAAAGCAACACCTTTAGGTGGTTGATCATCGCTTCTGCTCAAGTCAGACACAGATCAAGCCTACAAATATTTTGCGTATCTAAAAACTGGGTTTGCTCTAAATATTGTTCTACAGCATGGCTTTCTTCTTATGCTCATGGCTTTTATTTGATGTATTTGACCATTTTTGTAAGCCAACACTGATCTCTTAGGTACTTTCTTCCTTAAATGCAAAGCACAGTGAGATGCTGCAGTATCTGACTGCAGAACTGGAAGCAAAGGCAATGCAGGTTTTTGCAGGGGATGACCACTAATCTGGGAAAATAGCTACATTTTAATGCATTGTGAAGCACTGGCCAATTTCACATAAATATATGCTCACAGCTTTTTGTGAAATATATGCTCGTGAGTTTTTGTGTGTCTTGATCTGCCCCGGGATAAGTCATGAATTTTCAAAACTGTGCAAACGACAACCATTTTAGAGCGAAAGATGCAAAGTTTGTGAAAATCACGTTATTTCCTAAAGGAAAACATTGGTTTGTTTTGTGGGTTTGTAATTGCGTCAACCTTAGATTCCATAAATATACTTTCCTTCTCTTAATTATTCTCATTGCGTCCTATAATCAAGGTGACTTTAGAAGTCTTGGGAACTTTGACTTGAGAATATAAAACCATTTCAGTCGCTATTTTAGAAGCAAATACCAACATGATGTTGGTATGGGGTTTACCCTGAGATGAAAACGATGATTTGGAGTAGAATTCATAGTAAAAACTTCACTAGACGTGTCTTTTGACTTTTCGGCCATTAAACAAATTCCTGAGTACAGTTTTACCCTCCACAGAGGCACACGGTCTACACGGGGGACGAGGACAGGCTGAGAAGCCACCAGCCACTGCCACGCTCTGCGGGGAGCAAACTGTGCAACAGGGAGCTGCAAAGGGCTACAGGCGAGATTTGGTGGGGAGAGATTTGGTGGAAATAGGGCATTTCTGGCAGAGACACCCCGGTTACTCTTCACATGGGTGTCTGCAGAGTGGGATACTGTCACCTTCTCGACTCGAGGCGCGCGGGCAGCCTCCGATCCCGCACAGGCACAACACCTCTGCACGCTCGTACCGGTAACTTGAGTAGAAAATCCTCCTGGCTGAACCGAAACCCAATGTCAGTGAAGGTGCGCTGGAAAAACCCCGTGGGACGAAGAACCATCACTAAGTGCAGGTTCCCTGGGAAAGACGCCTGCAAGGAAACAGAGACGACGTTCAACCTGGGGACACGGCAGGTCCAACAACGGCTTTCAAATGCCTTGAAAAGAGGGGCAATCGTTGAGATCTTAGTATTTTTTCCTGATTGCCCCTCATGTCCTTTTCTTATTTTCAAAACAGGGTGAGACACTGTAAGTGGTGTAGAGATACGGGACGTAACTGCAGGAGGACTGTGCAGTCCCAGCGCCCTTCGGAGCGGGCAGGAGTTCAGCCATGCACCTTGGAAGGCCGCTAATTATAAACTTTAATCCTATATATTGTGTTCAGCATTGTAACTTGGGGAGTGAAATTACGACTTAGCAGGGAACAGAAGGCTGGAACATCGAAGGGAATGACAGACAGATTGAGGAAGCAAAATTTATTGCCAAACTCGCTAATCATCCCATAACTTCATCAAGCACACTCTTCTTGTCCCTGGTAATTACCAGGCAACATTTAATTTGTGGTAAGAATTTGGAACTTCCTGTCTACGCTGCTGGAGCCTTTTCCCAGGCATATGGTTGGCAGGTGCGTTTTTAAATAGATCTGTGAAAAGGGCGCTTGAGAATGAAAAAGAATTTTTAAGAAAGTAGGAGTCACATCATTAAATTATGGATAAGTGCATGATGCAAAGAATTGAGTTAATTAAGACATATGATTTTCTCTGAGATCCTGCCAGGCCAGGTTACATCTCTCCATGTATTCCTCCTTATATTATCCCCCTCCGTTATCCTCCAAGAAAGATGATAGTATTCTCTATACCAAGGGTGAGAGTATTGAACGCGTTTAGGTATTTTGCACTGCAGGGCACTTAATCTATGTCTTCAGAACAAAGATTGCTCCCATAAACAAGCATTAGCGTTGTTCAAAAAAGCCACGATTTACAGTTGAGATCTGACATCCACGAACGGCGTTGTAACTTGTTTGCTGTGTTTGTAGGAAAGGCCATGTTGTGGCTTCCATTGCCCACAGCTCCACTGAGAAATGGACAGTGACTTTTAGGATCAAATAAGCCACTGAATTCAATATATTGATCTGCTGCTATTTTAAGTAGGAGCAGAAAAAAATAAAGAAATGAGTGTGAATGAAGTGCCAAATTCATACCCTTTGGAAGTCAACAAGAACGGTGCCAGGGACAAAGAACTGGCATTAGAAACAACAGCAAACCATTAAATAACGGAGCCATTTGTGCTGGCCCCAGGCCCCAGGAGCTGCACCTCTGTTACACCAATCTTGGTTAGCGCACAACGTCTCTGCAACGTCTTCTAGCCCCAGGCACACGGTGATGCCTACAGCTACGGGACACCCAAGGAACCAACGTCCAACCCCATCAAACCTCCAGATGGGCCAAAGGTCTAAACCTGGCCATGGAGTCACCAGACCTTCGCGGCTCTGAGTCAGGTCTTGCCCAGGAAAGTGTGGGTGAGAGGCCGCAGGAGATCCAGGTTCAGCTCCCTGCATCACTGCCTGTTTAATTAGCTCTACAAGGAAGGTCAGCTCTCCTGCAAGACAACCCCAGGCAGGCCCTCCAACAGCCCAGCTACTAGATGCAGCTCTGAAGAGACTCCATCTCGGAGACCCTGCTCGGCTCAGGATTTTTAACTTGAGCTTCCCATATTACTAGAAAGAAAATAACCCACAGGCTACTGGATACATCTGAGGAGTTGGAGTGGTTCCTCACTTTGAGAACAATCTCTGCCTGGGATGCAGAAAACCTTCACTGAGGAAAGCACCACCAGAACTGTAGAAATTTTGAATGAACTGAAAATTTACAGCATTAATATTTCACTGGAAAGTCTCTGGCAAGCTCAACACTCATCCTGCAGTGTGCCCCAGAGAAGCTGGCTGCCTCTCCCACCTCACCGTGCTGCTCTCCCTTGGACCCAGTAAACGCTGGGATTGCTCTTTCCAGGCCTGTTGGCTGACCTGGCTAGTCCTTGACACTCTTCATCCTCCGGCACGTCCCACAGCACTAGGACATCCCAGGAAGAGACCTGTCAGTCTGCGTTCATGGCAATGTTGCGCCCATCCCTGCAGAGCTGTGCGTCCATCATGTGCCATTCCCTCACGCCCACCCTTATGCCCGTGTTTGCCTCGTTCTACATCCTGCTCGTTTCCCAGTGGGCATTTCTCCGCAGACAGGACAACAGTTTCCCAACCCAACAAGGTTTCAAAGATACCACCAAGGAGCCACCACAAGCTGCAAACCTCAAAGGGTAGGATGGTTTTTGGTCCAAGACAGGCCCTGCACCCCTGGCATTAATGCCTCAAACTGACTTGCACCAAAGCCTTGTGAAGCCAATAGTCTTACAGCGATTTAAAGGAGCTCAGAGGACGCAATTTCAGGGCCTTCTGAGTCCACTGCAGGTGAATCCAAAGGTGAAGTCCCACAGAGTTTGGGGAAAGTCACAGTTTTCAGCTCAGAAACACAACAGTGTGTTCCAGTCTCTGAACTTTAGGCTCCTACCTTGATCCTCTCCCGCAAAACACATCAGCAGTATCTTTGAGAAGAACAACCACCCTGAGATGCATCCTCCCTTGGTCTTATCTCATTATTCCCCTGCCATCCCCTTAACCCTGTTCGGCACTTCAAGCAGAGATGAGTCCGCTTTGCCCTCTCCTACTCCTTCAAGTCCTTTTTTATGCGCACCCTTTGTGCGCAGAGCAGACTCCCTGGAGCAAGGGCCTTAGGTCTCCAAACCACATCACCCCATGGGAACCTGCAGACTTTGAGTGTCTTCTCCTACGAGCCCTTGGGCAGGAAACCCACAGCTTCAGGAAGACGGACCAGCAATCAGGAGGCAAGCAGAGCCGCCTGCCAAAACCACACTGCAACGGCCACAAGGTGTGAAACGCCTCTCTGAGAGCAAAGGTGCCTTTGGACACCTTTGGTTTCATCAACGCAGGACGCCAACGTGTTCCACACAACACACAAGAAGGGACCATAACCTGGCACTTGCATCCACCACAAGGGCAAATTCTTCTCTGATACGACTTTATATCCCATACACACACAACCATATCCCTGTTGCTCCTTGACACGTTTCCCCTCAGAGGTAGCTGAGTTTCCAGGACAGGTGATGTGATTTCCATTCGGTTTAGAAAGCGTTTGGGGATTTTTCAGCTGATCTTAGACATGTAAAATCAAGGTCAGCACTTATGAGTAGCTAAAAAAACCAAGAAATACAGCTTTGCAAATGTTACCTAATATATTTCAAGCACGGAAAAAACCAAAATAAGCTCGCAGAAAGACAGCCACCAATCAAACCATGTCCTATGCCCTCTTACAAACTTAGAAGAAAGAATAAAATGTTAAAAATATATTTTTATATATATATATATATATGAAAAGATGAAGAATTCCGCAGGGATACCATTCATGAAGGGACTGTATCTTTCTTAATCACTGCTACAATTCTAGTTCTTCTAAGGGCTGAAGTGTGGAGAAGTTACCTGTAAACTGAACTCTGACGCTACCGAAGGTACTGCTGGAAAAAAAGCCCTTCCCCATAATATATTCAAGAAAGCAAAGACAAAAGGGTCCTTAATATTGCCTTATGTATTATCTTATTGTTTATAACACTACAAAGAGTCTTGCGCACTTGACAAACTTGGGTTTATGTAACAAAACACCTAAAAAAGCGCTTTAAGCCTTTGCCCTCTGCTATCCCCCTGCAGCGTATCAGGAAAGACAGAAAACTATCAGCGCAATTCCACTAAATCAGGCAGTTGGCAACGTTTCACTACTATTAACTATCTCACTGACCACAGACCATGCTCAGAACATTCTTCCCCTTCCGAGGACACAAATGTATGTGCTTTCAGGCTCCAGTTCATCAATTTGTTTAAATGCATGCTCAATGATAAGATAGCCCTGATATAATCAATATAGACGAACTGGGCTAATAAAGCACAAGAAAGGGCATGCATTGAACGCACCATAGGTATTACCTTCTTAGTGAATATCTCATCCATATGCATTTAATGTGATTTTTCCTAGTTTTAGGAATTTACTTTTCAGAGAATATTTTTCCCTGCAGTTCACTGGGACAATTCATGAGGCCGGAAATCAATAAACGTAAAGAAAAAGCGGTATCTGCCAATAAGTTTGTTTCGGAGCGATGGAGATTGTGGCTAGTGGTCCTTCCACAGGCGCTGAAGTTGACTTTCTGCTGTCCCTTACAGGAGAACTCACGCAACGAAACGCTAATTTGAGCTTTAACT
>NW_009647735.1:6017116-6019539 GCF_000708025.1 Charadrius vociferus | reverse complement strand
GTTTGTAGGGAAGTAAGGAAGGATGCTCCGGCCAAAAGCGGAGGCTTGACCCCGGCGGCTTCCCAAAAAGAAGCCGTAGCGGCGCGAGCCGGCTTTGCCCGCTCAATGAGAGACAGGAACAAAGAGTTAAACCAAAATCTGTACAGTCTGATTACAAAATTTTTTTTCTGGATCAGATGCACCACCGCAGAGCTGCAATTGCATATACATACGCTGGAAAAATAGGACACACTTTGTATTTCATATTCAGCTTATTTGCACTTCTTTATTCCAAAATTACACAAAGATCAGGAAAAAAAGATATTTTTTTTTTTTTTTATTTCAGCATGTGTTATGGTTTATGACTGGAAAGAAATCAAGACGTACTCTTTTGCGTTAGCTGCACAAAGCCAAGTCCAGTCAAACGCCTCCTGGACACAAAAGCAGCCCTTTAGGGCCAGCCCCTGTTTTTAAGGCAAAATTCCCAAGTCTAGATCTAGTGGACACAAGTTTCCTGCTTCTCATTCCTCTTTGCACAGAGCACTTCCACATTATTAACACAGACAGCCCTCACGCTGCAGGCCAAGTCACTTCTCTACGTGGACACACAGCGCATACAGGTACACAAACCGGGTGTATGCTCAAAGGTTGCAAAATAATTAAATTTACTTTTTAAACACCAAATGAATGACACTTCTGTAGAAGCCGCAAATTAGGACAGGATTTTTTCCACATTTCAAACTTCCAAACTATGCAAAGCAACTACAGCATCCTTAAAGGATGCTCTTAGTATTAGCACCTGTCCAAACACTGGCAGCAGGACTGAATTTTGATGATCATTTTAAAGAACTGCTTTTTAAATGCTGCTGCTTCTCTAATCGTGTGGTAACCATACTTGGAAATTCAGTTAGAAAATGCAGAAAAATCAGAGCCCAACATATTGACAGCGGTACCTTATGCACACCGCAAAAAGGTAACCCTCTCTTCCTTCTACCGGACACCTATCAGCAAAATGCCATCAATGCCCAGACGCAAAATGCCAAGTTCAGCTGGACCGGTACTAAATACTTAAAACAGCAAAAGATGGAACTTTATCAGATCTAACCAGAACCAGCTAAGGGCTTGCTTTCTCAGTACATGCCGTCTCCTTCATTCTCTATCAATCAGATGGATCAACGCCTTCGATAAGCAGAAACAAAGGCAATAATAATACGCCCAGACCACACAGCATGGTCTGCTTGGGAAAGCACTTATCACTCAGCTCTTACTTATCCATGCATGACTTTTCTACACCTGCACACACTACAGTAATCCCATGCTCTGATTTCAAAAGACACAATGCATTGCTGAGTTGCAAAAAGCTGACTTTTGAGATACGTTCAGAATCTGGTCATGGGCAGCACATAAACACACGTAACAGATATTTAAAATACATGAATGCACACGTACGCATTTAAAATAGACTTTTCCACCCATGCCCACATACAAATGCTTGTGAAGCCTGTTTTAAGAACCTATCACTTTCAAACACTGACTAATAACCAGCGTCTAGAAAGAACATAAATGAAGCCAAATTCTCCACCCATCAAAAGCATAGAACATGGCACAAAACACACTCGAACCCCTAGGAAGAAGTACAAAAACAAGCAAATGAATCAGTTAATACTCAAACAGCTCATTTACGCACTCAAATGGGGCATAGAGCTACGAGTGAATTAATTACAGGGCCATAAAACAAAACACTGCCTAGAGAGAACCATGGGCATCATTGCTCCTGGTTCCCAGGCTGCTCTGAAAGTGATACGTAATGGACACGGTGACTTAGTACATGAAAAGAAATTAACATTAAAGAGGACTTACTGCTATTTTTTGGAGAGTCATTTTGACAGATGTCCACGTGTCCAATCTTCTATCCAGGATTAGGATAAATTTGGTGTCAGACTCATGTTGACTATGAGATAAGAAAATAACCAATAACCAGACAACATTTTGAGGGAATGACTCTGTCCACCCCCCCCCCCCCCCAAAAAAAAAAAAACAACAACCAAACCCAAACCCAAGCACACAGAATGCAAACCACATTTTGACATTTCCACAATTGCCAAAATTCCCTTTGGAAAAAAAAAAAAAATTTCCCCCAGCAGAAACCAGCAAGAAATTTGGGAAGCCCACCTTAGAGTTAGCCCAGGGTTATGCATCATCACCTTTGAAATGGGCATTGGGCAGAAGGTGGCCACGTGTTGGGCTTGAGAAGGACTTTGCAGAGGTGGGAGGCAGCCGTGCTCCCGCTGAGCATCTCGGGGGGGGCCAACAGCCTCCCCCAGCCGTCGCCCCGAGAATCCCATCCCTGCCCTCGCCGCTGAGCTCTGCCCTCCCAGGGAACTTGCGACCTGCGGGCCCGGCTTACAGCAACCGAGCCGCGACTCCTGGCTTGTTTTTGCACC
>NW_009647735.1:6005277-6017076 GCF_000708025.1 Charadrius vociferus | reverse complement strand
TGCTCGGAGGCACTTCACTTTGCAAGCGCGGGCTTCCCGCCATCCCTTTTGACACCCAAACCCTTTCGGTCGCTTTGAAATCCCCAGTCTTGCCAAGCCAGGTGGCAGGAGCGGGGACACGTGGTGAGCTCCCGTCTGTAATTCAAAGCTCGCCATCCCAGCCCGGCTGGGTCCGGCTCAGCCCGTGACAATACACACTCCAGGACAGCCTCAATTACAGCCCCGAATCATGTTTGCAGACAGGTAAGGGTACGCCAGCCGGTAACCGAGTCCTCTGATGTGAGTGTATTTACAGGATACTTAGGTAATATTTACAATAGTTATTTTGCGGATGCTGAAACAGGATAGCCACGTCCCACGCCACCCTATCCGGGTGTCTCGGCGCTGCCGAGAGGCTCCCAGTACACGTGCTGGCTACCCAGAGCTGGGTCAGGTATCCGCACTGGGCATGGCCTCCCGCAAGCACTGCCTTCGGTAATTCTTGTGTTTGGCAAGCGAAAACACAAGGTGGCTTACTCAGAAGTATCACATGGCAGACAATACTTGGCAACTTCACCACAGACAAAAAAAAACCACCCACACTTGAAGGCAGTGCAGGAGCTTTCATTCAAGGCACATCTTGCTGCTCCGGTCTGTGATAGCCACATCTTTGACAAATATATTTAAAAGGAATTAGCAGTTGTGCTGAGAGAAAAAAAAAAATAAAATAAAATAAAATTCCCTTTTGCTCATAATAGCAGATGCCTGAGGATGTGTCGAGGCACCCAGCTCCCAACCTCTCCTACAAATATAGCTTATGGATCTCTAACGTCACACCCAAAGTGCAAAGGTTTCATGTGAATTTATGCATCGCTATTGAGGCGTAGCAGAAAAGAGCAGAGAAAATGAACAGCGTGTTTTACACATGGGTCGTACACAGAACTTCTGCGTGTAATAAAGTCTGAGGTTACACACTGTGAGCTGGATCGGTGTCCTGCTTTGAGGACTTTTCAGCCAAACCCTGTTTTAGCTAAAATACTTTTGGCAACATGAGACAGTTCTGCAGGTTTCGGTCAGCTCTGCTCACCCCCACCACGAGTTACATGACCCGGGTGGGTGGGCGCGGGGCAAAAGGATCCTTTTGTTTGAGGGAAAAATAAAACCCTTTGGTTTTTCAGCACACCTGAAAACTTTAAAAAGTAGGTCTCTGTCCTACGAGAAAGAATTCCCCAAGTCCCTGTGGTATTTCCCAACAGGCTGCAACCAAAAAAAAAAATAAATAATACAGTATTTACACAGCACTGCTGTCACCTTAATAAAACTTGAAGAAAAACCGCAGAATCCAAGTAATTTAGAAAAGGCAACCACACTGTAGTGCATTGTCAGTTAATAAAAGTATGCCTAAGTATGCATTTACTCAGGACAAGGTTATATTCAGAGTACCCTCTCAGCATGTTAATTTACTTTTATCAGCTCCCTTACTGACACAAAGAAGAAAGTTCCCAGCTATCCAAAAAGCCTTGAAACCTACGGTGGGAAATTTTTAATTCATTCTGGGGCTAGTGGAGCAAGTCTGTGACTATTTGCAGCCCAGGCCTTGCAGGTTTATCAGATTTCCAGTCCTGAGATGTACCTTTTAGACTGACAGTAAAAATAAATCAATGCTTTCTCACCAAGGCTGCAAGGGGAGAGTTCATTTGCATCCAGCAGCAGAAAGATGGAGACAGATCACCGGATCGAGGATTATTTCTCTCTGGGTGCTTCTTGTCACTTTTTTTTTTTGCTCCTTACCCTTAATTTTGTATGTGTTGCAGGACGCACCAGACTAAAAATAAAGCCTTGGGATGTTTCGCAGGAGGACTTGAAATCGGATCCCACAGTTGTGAGATTTATTCCAGGACTGAGAGACTCCTTGGGGCTGGTGGGATCAGAGCACGCCGTCAGGACCCGCTGCCTAATATTTAAATCCAGAGGTATTTATAGCCAACAGCACCCTCCGCTGTGTCATTACTCCGTGTTATCAGCCACAGCCCTAAATCACTTTGTACTTCACTTCCCGATTGAAGTGAAACATGCAGAGCTTGTCTAAGTACCGAAAAGCTGGATAGTCAAACAAGAGAGGATGGGATGGGATGGGATGGGATGGGATGGGATGGGATGGGATGGGATGGGAGAGGATGGGAGAGGATGGGATGGGAGAGGATGGGATGGGATGGGATGGGGAGAGGATGGGAAGAGGATGGGATGGGGAGAGGATGGGATGGGATAGGATCGAATGTTTCTGTTGGAAGGGACCTACAACGACCATCTAAGGCCAGCTGCCTGACCAGTTCAGGGCTGCCCAAGTTAAAGCACGTTATTAGGGGCATTGTCCAAATGCCTCTTCAACACTGACACGCTTGGGGCATTGACCACCTCTCCAGGAAGCCTGTTCCAGTGTTTGACCACCCTCTCGGTAAAGAAACACTCCTAATGTTCAATCTAATCCTCCCCTGACGCAGCTTTGAACCAGCTCCAGGTGTCCTGTCACTGGGTCCCAGGGAGAAGAGCTCAGCACCCCCCACACCCCCTCCTCAGGAAGCTGGAGAGAGCAACGAGGTGGCCCCTCGGCCTCCTCCTCTCCCAACCAGACAAGCCCAAAGTCCTCAGCCGCTCCTCCGAGGACATTCCTCCCAGCCCTGCCACCAGCTCTGTTGCCCTCTGGATGCATTCAGGGACCTTCACATCCTTCTCAAACTGCGGGGCCCGGAACGGCGCACAGTGCTCACGGTGAGGCTGCACCAATACTGTACACAGCGGGATTTTTTTAGTTTTTGAAGATAGCGCTATTTTTCTTTTACTTTACTCTAACTGTAATTAGGACAGGTTTTTGTAATAACAATCTTACATACTCTATAACTGACTTCAATTGATTTTTTTTTTTTTTTCTTAAGGCTTCTACTGAAATTCTGACTTGCCTTGGAAGAAACAAATTCATTTAAGGTACACAAAGGATCAGCATTTGTTGCAAAGCCTACGCTGTAGCCGTCTTCAATCCAAGCCCGGATAAAGTGCTGCTTTATCCCTCTTAGGCTCTCGTTTCTGCAAATACCGGGATCCGTGGCACTTCCCTGCGCTTCTCCTTCAAGCACCCCGTGGTGCAGCGCTGGTCATTCCAGCCGGAATGAAGGCGGGCGGGCAGGCAGCTCACCGCACGCCTTTCGAGTTGGATGTACGGGGCTGTGCAAGGTGGGCACCTGCTGCCTCTTTTTCTGTACAAGTGCTTTCTGCAGCTGCCTCCTGCCTGCAGCGCGGTGCCCAGGAATCCTCAAGTCAAATTAACTTTGCCCACAAGGCTCACCTTCCTCCGGCTCTTGTTATTAATGCACGCACCTTGTGGAGTGACGAGGAGCTTACAGCATCCATCTCCTTTATCTAACGATTATTTCCTGGAGAAAAACGCTTCATGAAATTCAGCTTCCCCAAACACTACCAACCTGACCCCCCGGGAGGTTTCCTCAGACCGGTGTCAGTAGGACAATACATCGTCCTCGCTACTGACTCCAGAGGAAAGGCAGCGGCTGTGTGGTCCCTCTCTGCCCGTACCCATCCGTAGGTATGTGGTAAGGAGGTGCTGGTGCATCCACAGCTAACTCTGACACGCAGGTCAAATATTTACCTCTTTTAGGGATGTTCTGGCCCAAAGTCCGAGCTCTGATCCCATGATGTGATGCCACCGAGGGACGTGTACCCAGGGGTACCAGAGCTGACATACACCTTCCATCCTCTCCTATGTGATGCTTTTCCTCACTCCCCGACACCACAGCCTTTTCGACTCCAAAGTGTTAAAAAACACGTGTTTTTAAGACGGACAGGCATTGAGGCAAGCTGTTACGGTGGCGGGAGGAGCAGAGAAGCACGTTTGAAGTGGTTTTACTAATAACACGCTGGACGTGTTTGAATCACCAGCAAGCTCGCAGCTCTCATTAGTTTCTTGATTGAGCTTGACCTATTACAGGGACAGCGAGACTGCTCGTCGTGCTAATGCCAGGGTGCCCCCAGCCACAGGAAACAAGAAGCCCTGGAGAAACCGGGCAGAGCTGGAGAGCGCAGAGGCACGGGCACGGGCTGTCCGCACAGCGCGAAGGAGAACCCCCCTGGCCGGCACACAGCGTGGCACACATCCCTGGCGCGCTCCTGGCCGTGCTGGGACAGCGCTCGGTGGGCCAGGAGCCCGTGAAACTTCATGATCCATCCCCAAAAAGGGGACAGAGGAACCAGAGGCTCTCTTTTTTTCTTTTTTTTTTTGTCCTGCAGAGGTGGCTAAACACATGGTACATCTTCCAAGGCAGCCGCTGATGGAAGGCTCCCATCTAGCTGCTGTCAACCTGCTCTCCCTGCAGGAAGAACTTTGCCAAAACAGGTATTATTTAAGGAAATTAAGCGTTCCAGGTAAGTGAGTCACCAGGCTCAGCAGCAAGAAATAGGAGAGCCATTAATCTCAGTACAGAGCCCTGCATGTGGCACGGGCAGACTGTCAGCCGCTCAACCCCGGGACACAGCTGGGTGATGGGAGCTGCGGCACGCTGCTGAGCCACGGCGTGTCACCAGGACCCCAAACGGTTTGTTCCTGTAATTAATCTCTTCCTCCGGTTACATTTCTCTTTTTCCACGGTAATGACTCTCTGTTTGTACCCGTCAAAATATTATTCCGCAGTCGCACGGCATATTTAAGCGGTGACACATGTCAAAGCTTAAGGAAAGCTTGCTGTTAATTAGAAACTTAATAAACTAAATTTACGATACACGCCGGCTGACAAGTCATAGGGATGATGTCCACTTTTTACTCTGCATTTAGTGGCACAGTGAATACCCCGCCTGGACACCGCAAGGGCTTGCACCGTTCGTCTTCTCCCTCTTACTTGCCCTGAGAGCTGAAGATGCTCCTCACCCCCACGCGTGGCATCACCCTGACCCGGACAGGACCGCCACCTCTGCCCGCCACAGGCAAGAGCTAGAAGGGAGCCCACATACCTCGGGACTGACGTTAGGTACGTTAAGACTTTAGACACGGTCTCCTCGGGCACCTCGTTGAAGCGAGCGTTGTCGGGGAGGGTGATAATCCAAGCCTTGTCCTTCCCTCGGCCACCTGGAACAAAGACAAGGATGCTGCCCTGGGCGCGCTTTGGAGGAGGGCCAGCAGCGAAGCCCGGGTCCACCAGTCAGGGCAGAAAACACGCTGCCGCCGTTATGGAGGGGTTATTTTTGGTTGTTTTTGGTTTTTTTTAACATCACCAGAATAGCAAAACCGGGTCAAATCCTGCCCCCGATTCCAAGCACAACACACACGCACAGGTGGTAGAAAAGAACGTATTAGGCACCGGGTATTTCCTTTATTTACTGAGCGTATTTTACATGGGACAGCAAAGGAAGTCGGAAATACAAGGACAAATCAGCATGCTGCTCTGGAACCTATAGAAATACATTTCAAAGCAAAACGCTTGTTAATGAGTTGAGTGTTTGAAGGGAAGAATATTTGAGAGTATGCCTTGAGACAGAAACCTAATATTTTTCCAAACTTCTTCCATGTTTTATTAACAACATTTCTAGTGGCATCGGAGACTACCTGATGGATAATATCCCGTGCAGAGTATCATTTTGCCAAACAGCGCGGAAGTTCATCTGGAGTATTTAATTACCGCCCAAAGAGAGAGAGACCCTGGAGAAGTTCACTGTACTCACCAGAAAGAAAAGCAAACTCTTTCATCAAATCGTCGCTGATGTCCTTTGCACAGATGGGTATTGCGGTTTCTGGAAAGAAAAGCAAAAGCAGCAGTGAAAAAGGAAGCAAAAATCCAAAGCAAACACGTTTATCAACCCAAAAGTGGGACTTGAACCAAATGCAGCTTCCCTAAAATACACATGAAATTTCCTAACAGAGGGTTCGCCTGGAAACCAATGACTCTAATGGGGAAAATGCCCTAAGTCAGTAGCAAATACATCCTACCTAACGTACTGAGGGAGAGCTGCCTGGGAGCTTGAGCGCCCTGCCCCCACCAGGGTATAGCCAATATTAATATTTATATTTTGGAGCTGCTAAATTTGCCCCCTTATTTTGCAGACCCCCCCAGTGCCTCCTTGCCTCGGCAATACAACGGGCCGAGGTTTCTGCTGGGAACGGCAGCGTCCAAGGCTGCCACGCTGGGAAGAAGGTTGGGTTTTCACACTGTTACAGTCTTTAATTTTGAGCAAATAAACTTCTGAAATCATGTTTTCATCTGGCGTGGGGCCACATGCACTGCAAAGGCTGTTGTTCTTATGTTCGGTTATTAGATTTCTTTTTAATTAAATAATGGGAGAGGCTGTTTTAATACCGTATTTAGCACGCCGACCATTTCAGTGGCAATGAAGCACATCGGAGCAATATACGTGACTTTACCTTTCCCTGGGAGAAGGAAACAAAACCCGGGCTGCCTAAACATGAGGGGAGCTTACAGCTGGTAGACATTTTTCTGGATTATCTGTAAATGGAACGATAGCTAAAAATTAAACATCCTTGTTCCCGCAAATAAATGTTTTAAAGCACATCCATACAGATTAAAGTCCTTGTGCTTTCACGATAATCAAATTTTAAACACTGATTATTTTACAGCAGTCGGTCCCAGGGAGTAATCTTGGGGCTGGTTTAAGTCACACGGGCTGCATACTTCAGCACACTCCAGCGTAATCAATATTTATTCTATTTCACTTTTCCCAAAAGCTCTCTGGTCACTCCTACTTTACCTAAGGATGTCTCGGGCCTCTAACGGCCGCGTGGAGCTGCGGCACAGCAGCCCAGAGGTGCCCGGGGGGACGGTACTGTGCCTCCCGTGGTCCCCACCGCCCACCGGCTCCTCTCTGCTCTCCCGCGCACGCGCTCCTATTTTCTCCTCTTGGAGATAAAAACGTTATTTTGGTTTGTTAAGGATGGAGCCTGAGCCCCACTGGCATCTACAGAAACATTCTTCATTTTAACAGGCCCCAGAATTGGCCTTGGTAAGGAAGAAGTTTGTCTTGCGAGATATTTCAAATATTTCTCTCTCATTCAACTGCTTCACCCAACCTGAGGACAAGCAGAGGCAACAGATTTCTTCCCTATGAATCAAATTTTTATTTCCCAGCTTAATAGTTTCATACTGATAAAAATCCCATTTAATAACTTAACGAGCTCCAACTCATGAAGCGGATGACATTAAACACGCGGGTCTTTGAAAATACAAAACAACCCCCCCCCGGCCGCGCACGCTGTGGGGCTCTTCTCGGCCGCATCGGCAGCGGGGGCGAAGCCCGTCCCCACCGCCAGCTCACCTCACCTCCCCCTGCTGCCCTCTCGCCCCGAAAACGCAGCCAGTGGCAAGCCAGGCAAAGCTTCGCCCTGCGCCAGAACGCCAGCGCTCGGCAGGAAAAGCAATCGCGGCTCCGGGTTGCAGTAAATGCAGCTTTTGTTTCTGGCTCCGCAGGGATACGGGAGGGAAATGCCGGTGTATTGACAGCCCTCCAGGGAACAGGCTGGGGAAAGGGGGTTAACCTTGGCACGGTAAAAAAAAAATTTAAAAGAATTTTAAAAATCACTTAATTTCTAAGTTTTTTTGCAAGACATTTTCTCACTGAGGACAACCTATCTATCTGCGGCCTTAAACTAAGCTGGAGACTACCACGGTTGGAAAAAAAGTAGCGTTTTTCCACAGGTATTTTCAAACTTTCTTTTCCAGAAAAGAAATACCGTCTCAAAAATGCGTCCTTTAACCCCAGAGTCTGGTGCTTATTCTCTCAAGTCTCTCTTAGCCGCAATTTCCCACTGATCCTCACAGCAACCGCAAAAACCAGCAGATGTTTTAATCCTACCCGTGCTGGGAGGGGGGGGGGGAGCGCAGGGGGCCCCCCTGAGCCGCGTCCCCTGCCAACGCGGGCGCAGGCCACCCCTGTCCCACGCAGCCCACCAGCTCAGCAAGAGCCATCAGGGCCACCCACGGCCGCAGGTGGACCTGGCATTTCTGGGTTGGAGGCGCAAAGCACCCCAGGACGGGGGTTCCCACCACGCTCGAGGAGGGACCCACTTTGGGGCTCCTGGTTTCCAGCCAGGACCTTGCTCCCCAACATTTTATTCCATGGAAGGTTTCGTCCTTGACTTTGGCACAGGGGTGGAGAGCCATATTCCTAAGCACCGTTATGACTCCAAGATTCTCACCTCCCAAGGGATGACATTTTTGGGAGAGGACATTCAGCACCTTGAGAAAATCAGGCCCTTCCGAGCAGTCCTGAGTTGAGCACCCAAAATAACTCATCAGAGGAAAAACTAGGCGGGAGTAATTTACTTCAGGCAGTGAAGGCTCGGTGAGGATTTCCCTTACAAATCCTCTCCATCTCCCACGGGGTAGGAGAACCCAACGAGGGACGGAGGAGGAGGACGGCTGCCCTCTGGTAAGGTCAAGGCACAACAACAGGCTGATTGTGGTCCCGTTAGAGCCGCTCTTTGGCCAACCCATCGCTCGCTCTGCATTGGCCATCGAACTCAACCTCCCGGGCCAATCCTAGGGAAAATCAAGCGCTGGCATGGAATTCACAAGCTTATTGCTGTGCCCGCGGCACATCAGTTGGATGTTGCTGTAAATCCTGTACCGAAACATGACCTTTGTCCTCAGTGTTAATCTCTGGGAAAAAAAAAAAAGCAGTGAAAGGCAGTGGGGCACCAAAGATATCCACCTCTCAAACAAGGCTTCGGTTGATATTCATTACCAAACTGGGGGTTTCTTATTTGAAGGACACTCTTGGGACAGTACAGAATAGATCCCGGGGTACTGCCCGGCACGGGCGATGCACGGCACAGCCTGCATCTCGCTCGGCACGAGGCGGAGGAAGTCAAGGTTTCACGCAAGTCCACTCGTTTCTCTTACAAAGAGGCTTTGTGATCATCAGCTTACTAGAGCTGTGCTGTTACAAAATCAAGCCTGAACCCCTCGTCTTACAGCAGCCCAGAGCCCTTTACAAACTACACCGCTATCCCCACACAGTTGGTATGACCTCAGGCTTCAGGGTCTCGCTAAAAACAAGCAGCATCCGGATGATAAATTGTCATAACAGTGTAGTAACATTTTATTTTTTTTTTATATCGGCTCTAAACTGGGTATTTATAAAATGCTGCTGCAATTGTTACATTCAGAGACTCCTCTACGGAGGAGATCGTTGCCATGACAGAGAGCTTCGGAGGATGCGTGAAGCCAAGCGGGGAAAAGACAAAGGGGAAATACAGAGTCTCTACGCTTCCAAGAAAAACTAACGTGGCTCAGCAGGGAGCCCTGCTGCATCCAGCCTGTCCCCATCATTTGGCTTGCACAGCCCAGAACATTTTGCTGGGTCCTCTCCATAGGACCGTATCTCAAGGCCATCGCACCAACTGGGGTTGTAAGAGTGATGCTCATTGTTAGAGATGTTCCCTTTCGAGGCGATTCAAGCACAGCGGGTCTTTCATGCGCAGTGGAGGTCTGCAGTGACATTCAGCGAGGGGACAGCTACAGCCCGAGTCCAAATTCCTCTTGTAAAACTCAATTAAACTCTGAAGTGCTTTGCTCTTCGGTAACTATTGTTTTCTTTTCTTTCTGAAACTTCGCAGGCCCGCAGCATCTGCAGACAGCAGCTGTGTAACGCATCTGCCAAGCTGATGTAACAACGCCTTACGCCTCATAACACTGACCAAATATTGCTTGCAACTATAAAATCCATTTGGAGATGGCTTTGTTGTGAATGAAGAATAGCAGCTTCTCAGGCGAGGGCTGCTGCCGTAGTCTAGGAAACAAAACTGAAGTAAATCAAATGAAAAGGGTAAATGATCACGTTGAGCTTCTCCATGAGCTGCTTGTCCTCAGCTGCTTGTCCATTTGGACATCTACATCCAAGGAAGCCGTGTCAAGGCAGTCTGCGAATCAGCACATTTGTAACCTACTTCCATTTCCCTGGGTGACTTTCTGGGCTAACCGGGGTCATCAGCCAGCGTCTGTCTCGGGTCGTCCCACCGCAGGAAGGTCCACCTGCCTCAAAAGTCCCTTTGAGGGTAACAACACCCGTAAGGCAGACCTACGCAAACCAACAACGTCTGCAGGAAGGTGCGATGCTCGGGGAGCTTCGATGTGCGTGACTTGTCCTGACTGTCCACGCCAGCGCCAGGGTGAGCGTGAAGGTTGAGCCATCCCCGTCCCATCTGCTGTGTGCCGGAGAGGGGACAGAAATCCCTTAGAGCAGAGCGCCCCAACCACGAAGCCAGCTTCTCCGGCTGAAGTGGCTCTGCTTTGCAAAATTAAATGTTCATCGGGGCAGAGAATAGAAACACAGTCCTGTACCTGAGGAGAAAGACCAACGCACCGCCCTGCCGCTGGTCCCCCTAACCCAGCCCGGACTGCTGTACCCACTCAACAGGAGGGACCCCGCAGCCCATCGCTCTGGGCGCTCTCTTTGGATCAGGGGAACCATTTCACCAGAAATTTAATTATCTGCAAAAAGCCGAAGAGCTCCTCCAGGAAGAGTGACAGAAATCCACCCCACCGCAGCTGGCCGCAGGACACCCGAGTGTCCCTCACCCCGGTGCGCGTCCCGGCCGCCGAGCCTCACCCAGCTTTCTCCCTGAGCAATTTCAAAGGACTTTGGATTCAATCCAGCACACAAGAAGAAACGTCGCCATTCGCCCTAGCGGCACACCCTGTCCAGAAAGCAAGACAGAGGGAGTTATTAGAGGGGAAAAAAAAAAAAAAACAATAAAAATACTGTTTTATACTCTCTGCAAACTGCCCTACCGTGAACGACACGCTTGGATGAGGTCTACTCAAAGCCTGTCCAACAGCACGGAGCCGAGGGACAGGGTGCGTGTCCCCGGCTGCGGGGCAGGGGCACGGAGACACGCTGCCCTCACTGCCCACCATGTGGCCAGTATCTTCCCAGGGATGGTGTCCCACCTGCACGCTCTCCAGGCGGTGGCTTCCCCGACAAGCTCACACCTGGAGTCCCATCCTAATTTCCATCCACCCCTCCTGCCTCACCGTCCTGCTCCGTACCTGCCCAGGAAGAGGACAGGATGCTGCGTGCGCGCAGAGCCGGGGGGGACGGTTGGCACAGGGTTCCCGGGAACTGGGGCCAGGAGGGGCTGGCGGCCGGCCAGGCGGCACGGCGCCGGCGGAGATACCCTGCCGAACGGCACGTTCCTCGGAGAACAGGACATTGTGCTCCTCAACAAGGCCTGCTGTATTCACCCAAAGGTTATTCGACGGGATCTGGTCTGAGCGGAGGACGGAGAGCCGAGGTCCGGAGGTTGCGTCCTGGCTTTGAGACCAAACTTTTTGGTAGTTCTGAGCAAATTGTGTCTCCCACGGCCTCAGTTCCTCTTTCGCAAATGGGAACTGGCACACGTGCCAACAGGATACGATGTTAGCAAAGGGCCAGGAGCATGGCTGATGACAAGAGCAGAAAAGACCCCAGCAGCCACCATCCACCAGGCAGAGGTGGGTGTCCACATCTGCACGGGTTGTTCGAGAGCTGGGATCGAAGGGCGGGCGTTACAAACCCCGATGAACTGTCAGATGGTGTCCCCATCCCTGGAGGGATTTAAGGGTCGTGTAGATATAGCGCTCAGGGACATGGTGTAGTGGTGGGCTGTCAGTGTGAGGTTAATGATCGGACTCGATGATCTTACAGGTCTTTTCCAATCTGGGAGATGCTGTGATTCGGTGTGGGGCTAACCTGCACAGCTGGGTAGGAAAAGGTCTCCACAACCCACGGGACTGGATTCTGCATGCACCGAAGAACTGAAAGTCTCGG
>NW_009647735.1:6004026-6005212 GCF_000708025.1 Charadrius vociferus | reverse complement strand
TCCCTACAAGGGGGTTCGCAGCAAGCTGGCTCACCGGAGAAGCTCCCGGTTGGGACCCGGGAGCTTCTCAAAATTCATAGGGCAGAAACAGAGGGACCTGCTGATAAGACACATTTCTATTTGGTTTCACCAAAGTCATCCAGAG
Organism: Charadrius vociferus; assembly: GCF_000708025.1. Taxonomy (NCBI): domain Eukaryota; kingdom Metazoa; phylum Chordata; class Aves; order Charadriiformes; family Charadriidae; genus Charadrius; species Charadrius vociferus. Next base: position 6,005,067 of record NW_009647735.1, on the reverse strand, counting down.
CTGCAGAGCACGTGGAGGTTTAACAGCCTTATGCTGCAATTACACCTTTGTACCGGAGGTGACAGCCTGGCCACAGGTTTAGACCTGTGGGTGCCTTTTCCCCGTGTGATGGATACCCTCCAACAAATAAATTTCCTTCTCTCCGCACCCTGGGAAGAAACTTTAGAGACTCGATCGCGCAAAGTTCAAAACTGCTGTGGTCCTCTTCTGCACTTGCAAGCGATCTCAGGTGCGTTGCAGAGGCTATATATATAATCATTACTCATTCCTAACAGTTACTGTGAGCTGCGCACACCCTCGTATGCACCAAAACCACCTTCAGCCGCTCATCCATCCCGCTCTGGCACAGATACGCTCTCGTCTCCGGGGGTTCCTCTTGCAAAGAGGACGCTCCGTTGCTGTCCAGGGGAATCAAGTGGAGCGAATCCACCTTCAGCCGTCTCAGCCTTTAACAGCAATTTCTGCTGCCGCGCTAAAAGCCGGCGCATCCAACAGTTGGTAATTCCAGGCGGCGCAGCCGTCCCCCGCGCCAAGCCAGCGACACAAAAGGCCCATTAAAGTATTGTCGGCAGAAAGCTTCAATACCCTCCAACTGCCGCAAGCACCGGTGTCCCCCACTGCCCGCGGGGACAGCTCGCACCCCGCCGTGGCCGCCGGCTGCACGGGAGCATCGGCATCCCCCTGATGGCATCCCCAACCTGCTGCCTGACCACAGCCAGTCCGCACCAGGTCTTCGTTTGGAGGGGAAGGTTAAGCAATTCAATTGGGTTTTTAAATGCTTATTTTTCTGGAAGACGCGACGGTATTGATCCCGAGGAAGGTGATGGGGCTCCTCGGCCAGTCCTGTCGATAGGCTGATGGCAAACCTCCACCCGCCACACGCGAATCTCTCGGTAAATCCTCGACTTGGCAGATACGCCTGCAAAACCCACTTCTATAGGAATCCCAGCATCCCAGAGTGGTGGGGGCTGGAAGGGCCCTCTGGAGCTCCCCCATCCCACCCCCTGCCAGAGCAGGGGCACCTCCAGCAGTGGCACAGGA
>NW_009647735.1:6002707-6003805 GCF_000708025.1 Charadrius vociferus | reverse complement strand
TCGGGTGGCCTGAGGGCCACCCCAGAAGCTGCCAGGAGCCCGGTGATGCTGGCAGCCGGGCATGGGCGGCCCTCGGAGGGTTTGCTGTGGAGGTGGGTCAGTAGCAACACACCTCCTTCAGAGCCAGAGGGGACAAATGCACAGCAACAGCCGCCACACCATGGTTTCAAAGGGACATGGCCCCTGCAAAGCCATGCCCTGCACGGGACAGCCACTGGCACCGGCTCCCCCAGCCCAGCCACCACCTTCCATGGCTACGTGGGTATGAACCCAATCCCATCTTCCCGAATCGCCGCAATAATGGTCCACATGTGAGCACATCCCGGCAAAACCCATGACTGAAACTGCATCAGGAGCCCCATCTCATGTCACAGACGGGAAACCAAGGCGGTGGCGTCAGGCAGGAAGACATCAAAAACACCCCGCGATTCAAAAAGGCCGTGGAAAGCCCCAGGAGGGTCAGTCCATCACTAGGCATGACGGGTTGGTCACCACGCCTGGTTCAACGACTGCTTAAATTACCCTTTGTCAGAGCGGGGAGGGTATTTTGAGGAAAGGCTGGCTCTGTTTGCAAGCTCTTTCTTTTACTTCTCCCCGAGCACCCGCTCCGGCACAGCGTAGGAGGTAGGATACGGCACCAGATGGTCCTCTCGTCTGACCTAGTGGCTGTGCTTCTCTGCCGAGGCCTTCCAGGGCTTATCTGCATTAGATGCTTCAGCGCAGGCACACATCCCCATCACCCAAACCTGGGAGCGTGCTCAGCTAAGAAACCATACAGCAAAAATGGAAAAAAAAAAAGTGAAGCTTCTGAAAAACTAGAGTGACCTTTTCAAAAGGCTTAGATTTATGTACTGTGTGGATGAGGGTGAAAATGCATAAGAAAATGCTGTGGGGAAAAAAAAAAAAAAGAGATAAGAATTAGGGAGAAAATGTTAACTCAGCGCAGTCGAGGCTTGTGGACCACCATGCAGGCAGCGTGCCCGTTCCACAGAGGCACGTCCTCACGGGACCAGCTGAATCATCACCTTACAATAGGAGCTGACTGGCCGACGAGGGATCGGATGGCAGCGGGTCCAGGCGTGCGCAGAGCGACCCCGG
>NW_009647735.1:5998579-6002567 GCF_000708025.1 Charadrius vociferus | reverse complement strand
CTGACCACTGCAGGGAGGACAAGGCGCCGCCAGCTCAGGATCCCACATTCACGGGAACATCATCCATCCTCCGATACCATTTTGGGAGCTGGAGAGAGCAGAAGGGTCCGTGGGAGCCGGGGCTGAGCCACGACACCAGCAAGGAGGAGGATGCTCAGGGGAGGTTAAAAGGTCCCTGGGGACCACGGAATTTGGGGACGGGGGGGATAATCTCTCCCAATTTAGATTTAAACAGTTGGCAAACCGTGGAAGCTTTGCTCAGAAACGGTGAACCAAAAGTAAACTCAGTGGCAACAAGGCTTGTGTTACCTCCTGTTACTGCTGCAGCTAAACCGCTAACTCGAGGGAACAAAATACTGGATGCTCTGATGCATTCACATCCAAGCAGAAAAGCTCTCTTCTCATATCACCCCAAACTAAGCAAAAATTGGGAAAGATAAAAGCCAGCTCAGCTATACGCAAATTTACATCTACCGCAAGAAATGTAACGAAGTTTCTCAACACCCACCCTTGCGGATTCAAACGCAGTGTGGGAGTTGAGAAAAGCTTCTCAAAAGCATTTCTGAAACTTCGGAGCTTCAGCGCACTTTTAATTTTCTCCTATTCCCCATTTCAGCCACTCCTCCCTTAGGGGAGACTCGGGGTGGAGTTTACATGTGTTTGGCACAGCAGCACGGGGCACGGTTGCCAGCTGCGCAGGGGACGGCGCGTGTAGCATCTGCCACCAGCGCGCACCTCCCCAGTCAGCACCGTCCGCCTCCAAACCACAGTCCCTTCAGCACGAAAGACTTCCCAAGCCAAATAAAAACGCGAGGCGCGCATCGATAACTTCCATCTCATTCAATACCACGCAAGCGCTGCTTTTTCCAAGCCAAATTCCAGCTCCGTGCACAAAGTAACTCCCGGGAGGTGTAACAGCAGTAAATCCTCAGGGCCACCGGTACCTGCCGAGGAACCTGGAATTAAGTTCACTGAAGTCACTGGAACAATTTATTTGCTTTCACAGCCCTTATGGCCAGGAAACGAAATCGTACAGCCAGGCTCCCGTGATGGCATCACCTGGAAACTCTGCTGAAAAACGAGGGAAACTAAAAGCAGTTTTCCCGAGTCGGAAATGGAAACGCTCCATTCTGGCATCCCCCGCTTCGAGCAAAAGCACATCTCCAAAACCCAGCAAAGCGCTTCCCTGCGGCAGGAGAAGGTCAGCGGCACGGAAAGTGAGGGAGAGGGGGAGGATACCGCCGGCGCTCGCTGCCTGTCTCACACCACCCAGCCCTCGGACAGACACCCGCGGAGCAGCAGATGGATAATTGCACCCTACAGCCGCTCAGCCGGCGCGGGTTCCCAGGGACCAACTCTGCCCCGGGAGCTCCTGACTCAGCCCCGCTGTAAAACCAAGTCCAGCATCGCCTGGGAGGAAAAGGGATTCGGGAGACGAGGCAGCTCCACCCAAAAGCTTCCACCACAGCTCCTGGCGCTCCTGCTCCTCTGCCCCCAGGTCGGCAGTGGCCTTCGATGGCACCGCGCAGGGAAGCCGGCCGATGGGGCGACTCAGCTTTGGCAGCAGAGCAAGCCGAGGAGCCAAAACAACCACTGTCACAGTGACACGTGCCCATCACCAGGAAGTTGCCCGTTCGCAGGACGAGGCAGAGGGCACTCGCATGGTTGGCTGCTCTGGGATTTCTTTACAAGTCCCTCCTGCCAAAACCGACTTTAACAAAAGGCTCCTCACCACGAGCACGACCAGCAGCGGTACCCGAGCTCCAAACTCCCCATCCCCAGGGACACAGGGGAAGCTCCGTGTCTCCAAGCGTCCTCCAGCTCCGTTGGGTGGCAAAGACAGCACTTTGGAAGACTCTTTTCTTACCCCCACCATATTTTACACTTCAGTTGCTTCCCTCCCACACAGCCCTGCTGTCACTTCACTTTTGTCCTGGTAAATGAATGACAAACCATTAAACCGCAGTTGTAGCAAATGTGATGTAGGGAGAGGAAGCACATCCCACGTACTACTGACTGCTCCCGGTCTACTACTCCTCCGTGGTCCACCCAAAAGGCTCCGGACCGACGGCGGCGCAGAGCCTTCGGAGGCTGCTGGCCCTGTACTCTCGCAGCTCTCCCAGGGAGCCCAAGTCGTTTTAAAGATGAGAATGGCTGTAAAAGGTTTGGGATTTATATAGGCTTATATCTCACTGTAAAGCAGATGCGGGGGAAACATCACCTTCTACTAGAAACGACCAACGAGTTTCCGGTAGTGATGCGCGAAGGGAAATGGTTAAAACATAGTCCCAGATCAGGCTGAACGCTTAGAAATCAGCAATGAGGAAAAAAAAAAACCCTTCTGGTTTATTTTTCATCTCATGATTTGGGGGAACCTTACTCAACTTCAGATCTTTTTCAATACCTCATTCTAAGAATCTATGTAGATGCCAAATCCCGTGTCCAGCTCCTGCGGCTATAACCACACAAGCGTGCCTTTGTGGAGATATTTTGATTTCGTACGAGCATTATACAAAGGTCATCTGCCAAAAGCTGGTTGGAAGACTGGGCTCATGCCCACGAGAAACCCGCTGCCCGCTTTCACCCGGTTTCCGTCACATCGCTCATAGAAAACATTCACCATCTGCGTCCCCATCCCTGTGTCACCCAGCTCCCCTTCGAGCAGCGTGGGTGTTTCATCGCCGACATCAGCACAAGGAGCATCAGACTTTTTTTTAATCCCGTCCATTCAAGCAGCATCCTTCGCTAACTGACCGCCATCACCCCCGTCTACATTTTCCTGCCCGATTTGCAGGCTGCGGGCAAACAAACAGGTCAGCACAGGTCCGGCGGGCAGGACAGCCCACAGCAGAGCGGAAGATGCTGCCGTGGACATCATCCAGGAAGAGCACATACAAAAACATCTCATGACACATTGGTAAAGTCCTCACCTGTGACTTAGCTCCCCCCCTCAATAAATTCCTCCCTCACCCCAAACTGTGCTTTGCAAAGAGGTCAAGGGAAGTAGAATTAGACTGGAAGCATATTTTTTTTTGGGTCAGTGTGTCTTTTCCGTGCCTGGCCCGGCTCCAAGCGCTCTGCCAGCTGTGAACAAATAAGGAATGATGAGTGCCTTCGCCTCCTGACAAGGTATGCGGCCTCTAGCGAGGCTGGAGTCACCCAAGATGCCACTACCTTTCCTGGATTATGAAAGATCTCCCTGAAAAAAAAAAAAAAAACAAAACAAACCAAACCCAAACCTCTTCTCCCCACAAGAAAACAAACTAATAAAAAAGTCGGGGCTCCACACAGCTAATGAGCAGATCACCACCCACCAAAGGAAACGGCCCCGAAGTGCACGAGGGGCTGACAGCCTGGGGGTGAAGGACCAGTTCGCCTTTGCTTCTCACGCGGAGGGTGCGCAGCCATATAACCACCCCAACATCACCCCACCGCTGCGCGGGCCCCAGCACAGCCGGGGATTAAGCGGTGTTTAAAGACCGAGGAAGGAAGGAGGGAAGAGGGGGTGTCCAACAGAGACAGACGCACTCATCTACTGCTTTTTCTACTACAGAAACTGGGAGAGGGGACACCGCGACCCACGCGACTTCCCAGAGAAGACTTCTTTAGTTTTTGGTCATGGGGAACCCTGGAAGGGGACGAGCACTGGCAAACACCCTTCTGCTCACTGAAAACAACCGTCCTTCACCAAAATGCCTTTTGAGCCTCACAGGTTTTGAGCACCGCGTTCCCGTAACAAGAAGGACGTGCGAGCAGCACAACCGGAGACAGCTTCTCGGTGGGGAACGGGGCCGTTCCACGCCGACCGCGCCACCCATCCAAACCAGTACCGCTGGGAGCCCTCAGCCGCCCTGGTGCACCGACCCCTCCTCCCGGAGGAGGCTTCCCCGGACCCGGGTACCACCGCATCTCCCCGCCGTGCCTCGGCATCCCCGGCTCCACCGCCTCCCGGAGCCGGGTCCCCCCCCCGCCGCCCCGCCCGGCGGCG
>NW_009647735.1:5972482-5998291 GCF_000708025.1 Charadrius vociferus | reverse complement strand
CCCTTTTTCCCCTTTCTTTTCCCTTCTTTTTTCACTTTTTCCCTCCTTCCCCTTCCCCCCACCTTTTTCCCCTCTTCCTCCCCTTCTCCCCCCCCTTTTCCCCTTTTTCTTCTTTTTTTCCCTTCTTTTTTCCCTCTTTCCTCCTTTTTCTCCCTTTTCCCCCTTTTTCCTCCCTTTTCTCCCCTCTGTTATTTCCCTTTTTCCTCCTTTTCCCCCTTTTCATTCCCCCTACCTTTTTCCTTTTTTCCCCTCCTTTTTTTCCCTTTTTTCTTTTTTCCTTTCCCCCTCTCTTTTCCCCTTTTTTCCTTTCCCCCTCTCTTTTCCCCTTTTTTCCCTTTTCCCCTCCCTCTTTTCTTTTTTCTCCCCCTTTCCTCCTTTTTTCTCCTTTTTTCCTTCACCTCCCCTTTTTCCCTTCCTTTCCCCCTTTTTCTCCTTTCCCCCCTTTTTTCGATTTTTATTTTTTAAAATGTACTGCTACTCTCCGGTGTCCCGCAGCACACTGCCCTGCAGCCAGAGCCACTCCCCCACCTTAGTGCCTGTAGCACTTCTCTAAGAGGGGGGAAAAACAAAAAAAAAAGAGTGTTTTTCATCCTCTGCAAGCAGCATTCTAGCAAATTCGTATGAGAACTAGATTAAGCCATGCTATAGCCAAAGCTGGCCGGAGTTCTCAGCACACCCCCAGCCTGACCCACCAGCCTCAGTTTCCCCGATGCTGAGGTTCAAACGATGCCAGCTCATTCTCGGCGGGAGCCTGAGCTGCCCAGGAAGGCAGCACAGAGAAGTGGACGTTCCTGTTTTTCCAAAACTACCTTTTAATTATGCTCCGTGCTGTAATAGCAGACTTTTTCCAACACTTCAGCTGTTGGGGCTATTAATTTAGGACCCAAGGTCTAACAATGGCAGTATGAAAAACACTGTCCTTTGGTAGACTGTGTCCCTTCTTACACTGATACAGAATATTTCAAGGAAAAACTACGCATTCAGTCAGTGCTCCTTGTTTGTAACACAGTGGGTCCTCACTAACTTAACAGTTTGAATAGACAGTTTTTTCTCTGGTCATAAAGCACGTCTCGTGTGATAGGGAGAGTTCACGTGCAGTTACTCATCAAAAAAATCACGCCCAGGTGCACGGCAGGAAAACATGGTTATAAAATAGCCGTATGCAAGGCTACAAGCATGGAGGACAGTCACACTGCATTCCTTCTGAATTCTTATCGCAGGAATGTTATTTTCCCTAAACTGCAACGGCTCATGCAGAAATGAGGCCCAGCCAAGCGCTGAAAGTCTCTTTTTTTGTTCTACCGCTGCGTAGAGGATGCGCTGCTGTAACCGGGACTCACCACCGCTGTACATACCCACTTCTGACACCGGCTTCAGGAACAATAAAGCCAGCCCGTAGGAGATACAGCTATGTTATCCCTGAGGTTTGACAATCAATCTGTTTCTTGCTCTCTGAAGGGAAGACAAAATGATTAAGACGGGCCCTGGATCAGGTGATTGTACCCAGCGCAGCCTCCCCCAGCCCCAGGTGGGTGGGCTGGACCACGGCAGCGGATGCCGGCAGGAATCCCGCGCATCCCGAGGCTGCACCTCCACCGGATGCTGCCACAAGACAACATCAGCCAGCTCCCAGCACGGAAAAGCTGTGTGGGCTCAAACTGAAGGGTCATCGGTCACGGCTTTTCCTTACCATCTCACCAAGCTTGTATGGCCACAAAGATTCTTGTTTTGGAAACTGGGCTGCCTACGGCCTCTCCTTGCAGGCGTTTCACGATAAACGCCCAGCTATTCCAGCACGGCATCCAGCAGAGGCACCTTCCAGATGCTCCAGTTTGACACTGGCAGAAGCTACTCAGCGCATCCATCTCCTCCAGAGATGAGCGTTACCCTCTGCCTGCCCCAGGAACGAGAAGCTGAGGCAGAGGGAACAAGGAGATGGGTAGAAAGGAAACAAGGACAGCAGGAAATTTCTTTTTTGGGCATTTCCCACCCAATGTTCAACACTCTGAGAGAGGCACACGCACATCTGCTTACGGAGGGGAAAAGCCCCTTCAGAGAGCTGGGGCAAATCTTGCCAGCACCTCCATTTGCAGAGTGCAGGTGCAATTCCTTATCCTTAAATCTTAGGGACACAGGTATAGGGAGAATTCCTACTAATTTCATTCATTCCAGATCAGAGGTTGGAAAAAAACCTCACAACCACAAACAAAATTCAACCCTTCCTCTTTTTTTTTTTTTTTTTTTTTTTCAGCTAAAGGCTGGAAAGTTTCATGGAGACCGGTGCTGTTCTTTGGGTTTTAGAAATCACCCTTCAAAAACATCTGTTCAGCCAAACCGGAGTGCTCCGTTTTAGGCAACCACAGACATCCGAGGCCTCACAGCGACGCGCTCACCTTTTGAGACTGATCTGAATAGTTGTATCGGCTATTTCTCCCTAGCAAGTATTTTTGTTCTAACTTGGAAAAAACCCATCGGTTTCATTTCTGCGACTTCCAAAAGCCGCTGCTTTCGTACTTCACCGCGGGCCCGTGCAGAAGGCGACGGCGGAGCTGTGAGTCGGGCTGCGGCTGCCACAGCCCCACCGCATCGCTGCAGACCCCGCTCCGTTACAGGCTGCTGGTAAAAGCCCACCCGCCACCATCAGCTCAGCCCGCTCGCTCTCCTAGTGTCCCCTTCAGAAACACTCTTCCTCTGACAGTTGCCGGGGAAAAAAACCCAAAAAACCTGGTTAAATAGGCTAATTTAACTTGTCGCCCTTGATTCAGCCCTCTCTCCCGGCTCTCACATGCAGTCCTGTGGGTGACAGATAATTTCTCCAAGATACAGCCCAGCTCTCATCGCCCCGGGGTTCAGTCACTGCCAGAGGGGGAGACTCCCCCACCTCTCTGGGCAGCCTCTGCCACTGCTCTGCCGCCCTCACCGCAGAGAAGGCCCTCCTCAGGTCCAGATGGAACTCCCGATGCTCCAGTTTGTGCCCGTTCCCTCTTGTCCTGTCACTGGGCACCACTGGAAACAGACTGTTCCCATCCCCCTGGCACCCTCCCTTGAAGGATTTGTAAGTATTGATAAGATCTCCCTCAGTCGTCTTTTCTCCAGACTAAAAAGCCCCACGTCCCTCAGCCTCTCCTCCTAAGAAAGATGCTCCAGTCCCCTCATCATCTTCGTAGCCCTTTGCTGTACCGTGTTTTGCCCTGGCTTGCCCAAACCCCGTTTTTCCCTGCTACACCACCCGGAAGGCTGCAGCGAACGCCTCTGCCCCACACCATCACCTTTGCCCCATCGGCTTTTACGGGCAATTGCTCCACCGATGCTCTCCTCCCCTGCACGCCTGCTCCATGCCCCCCGCTCAGCCCCTGGGGAGCAGCCGCTCGGTCTTTCATGGCCAAACTCCCATGGGCAAAACGGGCCAGAAGGGCCCAGATTTTGTATTTATTTATATATATTTTATTTAGGGTGTTGCTGAGAACTGGAAAAACAGAGCTGGCTAAACGTAGTTGGGAGTCAAAACTGAAGGGAATTGCTCACCTCGGGAATAAGCATAGTGACATCAAAGTACTTGTGCAGGAGAGTCATTAAGCTCTGGTTGGTTTTCATAAACGGGGATTTTAGGAGGATTTCATGTGCATGAGGCAGCATCACTCCCGATCCCGGGGTGCCGTCTGGCACCGGCTCCTTCCAGGCTGGTCCAGGAGGAGCGGAGCCACCACAGCCCGGCAGAAATCCTGGCCCCACTGAAGCCGGTTAAGCCCGCACCGATTTCATCAGGACCAGCATTTTACATCAGCTGCGGTGCCAGGGTGAGAAAGAGAAAGGACTCCGCTCCACTCTCCCTTTTCCTCCGCGCCAGCCAGACCTGCATTTAGCATTTCGCGTTACAACCCCTGGCTGGGGAAGGCAAGGCGCAGGTGCACGCACGCCCTTTCTCCAGGCCACAGCGCGGTTTCCAGCTTAGCAGGTTATCCCCAGACATGCGAAAGCTTCAGCAGCCGAGCCCAAAGGCAGCGGCGAGGAGAGGCGTCCCCTCCTGCAGCGGCTGCAGGGGAAGCAGGAGGGACGGGGACACGGCGGCCCCACGAGAGCCCGCACACACCGACTGCCTGACCTTTAAAAAAAAAATAAATTGCTGGCCTCGTTAAAAACCACCTTACAAAATGACATCGCTTCTCCTCTCTAATAAGAAGGGTTACACCGGCGTTTCTATGCCAATTTGGTGCTTTCCGAACTACGCGGTGACCCGCCGCCGTCTCCCATCGCTCACGTTTAGCACTTTTTGTCCCGTCAGCCTGGTGAGCCAGCCCAGAGTAAAACCCTCTGCAGCGCTTCAGGCAGTTTTCACTATCGCTCGCTCGGGCTATTAAGATTCTCAATGCGCGTATCTGGTTTCCAATAGTACAAGCTGCTCCTTAAAGGTTATAGTTTGTTTTAAATAGCACAGCCATCTGTCCTCCGGTGGCTCATGGGAGCTGAAGAAACCGAAGGAGCCAAAACAGAATTTTTCAAACTGTCAGTTTTTCATTACAAACATTTCAGTTTGAATCAGACCCATGTTCTAAAAAATAAAAAAATAAAAAAAATTATGTCTATGTAATTTTTCTCGTGTATTATACACACACTCTGAGTCTCGCTTTAACAGTTCTGTTGCATCGTTGGAATTTCATCAATGCAAATACCTGCCCCGGACTTCACAAACCACAGAATAACCCTCGTTTGTGTGCTTCTAGTCTTTGAACTAAAAAATACTTATTTACAGGTAGCCACGGCACACAGAACCACTGCACAGCATTAAGAAAAAAATCCCCATGCATATATGGAAGTCAGCCACATGCACGTGTATTTTTTTCCCCAGTTCCTAAATGTCAGCTAAAGCTCCGAGTTCAACTCCTCTACAAAGTTAAATCAATTTACTCACTTAATTCACAGGACTCACTCGCTTAATTTGACATTACTTTTGAGGGAAATGGGTTTAGAACCCATAAGCCAGCTACGTGCAGCAGCTGCTACCAGCAGAATTGCTAATACCTTGCTGGAAAAATAAAAATATGTAAGCATTAACCGGTGTTTCCTTAGGGAAATTGTGCTCCACATCAGCGAACTGAGCGTGGCCTTGCTGGCATCACCTACCCCCGGTGAAAATGCCAATGCTCCCCCTCGTAATGCCCTGGAAAAGCCCACGTTATAAACTATTTCCTGGGAGCATCCAAGGAGACAAGACAGACAACAAATATATATTAATCAGAACAACATACCAAAGTTTATTGATTACTTCAAACAAAAGTTTCTGTAATGAAAAAAGAGCAAGTTGCATTCATAAAAGGTAACATTCACATTCAATTTCCATTATATAAAGCAACATAAATGTATAAAATTGCATTTAAGTGAAAAAAAGTAAGGTTGCAGTCCTTTTTTTTTTTTTTTTGCAAGAAGCTGAAAATGTATCTTCTCATTGCCTGTATATAATTTACACTTTCTATACACTACATGGTTTCAAAAAAAATAAAATAAAAAAAAAATCCATAGCTGGGAAACTGGATAAATGGTGCAGTATTAGGCAAGTTTTTCAACTGTGTGTATACAAATTCAATTTTAAGCTTTTATGCAATTCCAAGTCATTTATAATATTCCCATAACAATTAAGATTAGTTTTTGAAAAGTAGCTATGACTACACCAAGTTCCTCCGTTATCACAGAACAGCTTTAGAGGGAATCTTAATTACTTTTCTTATCTTTCAGTGTCACTAGCCAGTGATTAAACTTCAATGAGTTATTATGAAAAAGAAAAAAATAATCAACCCAGCCTTTTTTCCTTCAAGTTTTTCCACCGATAAGCCTGTACTGACCTTTTAGCTCACTAAGGAGCACTGTAACAGTGCAGCGCGTGTTACGGGCCACAAACAACAATCACAGCATCACTGTCGGATTACTGCCACTTCAGCCGCCCGATACCTTACAGTTACTGTCACCGCTTTTTCTTCCCTTCTCCAACCCCCAGAGGGGTCTCCTGTCTCCCCTGATTTCACAAGTCACCCACACCAACAGGAATTTCACTTCTGCCACTGCTGCACGAGGAGGATCAGCTTTTCTGCAGGTCCAGGACTGTCCCAGCATCCCCAGCACTACACCAGTGCACTAGCTGAAGACCCAAGCCCAAGAAAACCGATACTTTCCCCCCAAAACAGCTGCTGTTCGAGACATTTCGTCCTAATTCCAACCCTCCTGTCAGCACACGTGCCTTGGGTTTGAAGGTTGAGCTATTGCAATGGCTTGCTCCATCCTCAGACGGAAGGCTTGGAGACAGGAAGAGAAAGATTTGGATGTCAGAAGGCTCCGTCTTAAAACAGGCTGCAGAAATGAGCCAGTTAAAGTGGCTTTATTCAGACAGCTCACACAGTGCACATACACGGCAAGCTTCACTCCGTTCCCACTAACGTCAACAGCAAAAACCTCCAGCTGAATTGCACGGGAACAGACTTTGACCCCCCCGAGCAGAGTATGACACAAACCGAACCGAGAAGCAGGTGTGAGGCTTGGGACCATTCGGGCTTGGAATGGTTTCGAATCACAGGAATTGGGCACCTCCGCGCCCGCATTTGAAAGGTTATGTAAACACAAGTCAGCAACTGTATATTTAAGGAGAAAGGTTCGATTTGGCATATAGAGCGTATCTTCATTGTATTCATCGCATACTTGATCTGTAGGCACCACATTTCAGTGAGAAAAGTTGAGAATGGGAAAAGGTCTGCAAGACAAATTCTAGGTCTGATGAAATGAGCTAGGAAAAGGAAAAAAAAAAAAAGAAGACGACGAAAACCAAAAAGCTTTGCCCATGGGACACATGCTGGAAGTGCAGCTCCTTACTTGCATGCAGCAAGGAGTTGAGCCGCGGTTGCTAACGTGGTGCTAACGAACACCACTTGCGTTGAGGCCAGTGCAGCGTGTATAATACAGTGGTCCTGTCCGTACGCCCCCTCCCATGCTGGGTGATAGAAGAGCAGCCACCGGCCACGGGGGACCGTGCACACCCCTTTCCCGCTCAGCTAAGGCCCATCAGCAATGTCCTGAATTTGCCAGAATTTGCCCGCAGCTGATGCGCATCCTGCTTCCACTGGAGTCGCAGACGGAGCTCAGAGGTGGCAGCGAAAGAGCAAGGCTTGAGTCTTCCAAAAATTAATAATCCGCAGTTCAGCAAAATTTGACAAAGGGAACGTTCCATCTAGTCCCAAATTGTTGTACCTTTGCACATAGGTGACACAAAGCCCGAGAGAGCGGGAGCCAAACCCAGCTGCAGCGTAGAGCTCCTTACTTCCGGAATGAGACCCGGATGCTTCTCACGGTCGTTCCCTTGCACCGCGCTGCAGTCAGCACAAGGAGGGACCTTCGCACCGAACGGCGGTGGCATGCAGGGTGCTCTGTCACTGCTCACGACTTAATGCAACAAAAAAAGCTGCTCTTTCCACATAATGAAGTATCAGAGGATTAAAAAAAAAAACCAAAATAAAATTAAGAGTCAGGCATCTCACCTCTGCTGCGTACAACCTGAAGAGAAAAGTTCCCACGACCGCGGTACAGGTAGATTAAAAGAACATGCCAATTTAAAACCCAAATAAAGCGTAAAATGAAATCAGGTTCACGTATGCCTTGTTATTCTTAAACCGGCTTCTTTTTTCGTAGTGCAAATAACTTAAAATGCAGTTTTACATGCCTGCAGGTCTCCAGGCACAGCCCACGTCCCCAGGACCGTCCAAGGACTGCGCTGTCACTCAGGCCTTTAAAGTGTTGAAGCAACTGCATAGTGCAGTAACATAAGCACAACCACAGGAGCCCGGGCAAAACGGCTCAACATCTGGCACGGCCCAGCTTTCGAGATTCCTTCCTCCCCCACAAAAGCTTCCTTCCGTCACAAACAGTCACAACACGAGGGGAAAACAACTTTTCTTTGCCCTCCATCGGCAATAAACCCATCAGCAAACTGGCCGCGGGAGGATGCTCAGGTGCTTCCCAGCACCGCGGGTCTCCGCACGGGTACCACTGCTTCCAGCCGTACCCAGAAAAAGGAGATGCGACTGAACACTCTGCACCGTCGGCGAAGATTCCTCCCCCATTTTTCAAGTATTTCTGCCACGTGCATCTGGCAACCCATCGCTGGGAGGGGGCAGCCCCCCCCACCGAGGGGTCGGTGGCAGCCCCAGCACCAGGAGAGATGCTCGTGGGGCTGCATCCAGCTTCTGAACAGGAAGAGATGGCTCTCCCCAGCACCTTCGGGGAGCCAGAGGGGGCTGTGATCGGGTTTAAAGTCTGTGCTACTTCTTTGGTCAGGCAGAGCAAGAGACTCCAGCAGCTCTCTGCTGCTCTCGGACAGAGGAAGCCCCCTCCAGCATGTGAAATGGGGCTGGCATTGCTCTCTTGCGCTTCACTTCATGCTGTTTCGGATGAATTCCTAAAGGTGCTTTCTCAGTCTCCAGTGATACAGAATTTGGTTGATTTTTTTTTTTTTTTTTTGGGAGGGGGGGGGAAGCCACAAGCCCAAAGCCAAACGGGTGCCGTGGGGCCAGTGCCCTGACTACTGCTTTATCAGCACGGCTGCTTACTGTACTTGGTAATATTAAAGAGAACTGTTAGGTTAAAAACCATGTTTGTTTTTTTTTCCTACAGCATGACAATACGCAGTGTTTGTACGGAGCACTTTAAAGTATCCTGAGAGGACATCTTTCTGCCAAATTAGTAACAGCATCTTCAGTCTTCACATAACCATTCTCTATACGTTTGTATGAGACTAACATAGGCAGATCAAAGGGGCCAGTCTGCAAAAATCAGAAGGAAAATGCACATGTATTGCAATTGTTACATAAACCTTGTTCTTTGTTATTTTTAGAAAGAAATACTTAAAATTTCATAGGAGAAGAAGAACGATTAGACCACGATAAAAGTGCCAAATTTCATTCACAACCAAGGAACAAACGATAAGATGGCAAATTAATTCACACAATCTGCAAAACGCTGCATAAAGTCCGAAAGCGGCATCTGCCTTGCGGCTCCCATACCGCCCCAGTCCAGCTGCCTCCTGCACCAGTCTGCACCAGTATACGGTAGCGGAGAGCACCACCTAACGTCTGCGGGGAAGGCTCGCCGGCAATGCCCGGGCAAGCAGAATCCCAGATTTATGCCAGATGGATTTGCAGCCCTGGCAAAGCCTGGCTGCTGGACCCGCCACTCTGATTCCACTGATTTCTCTCAAAGTGGGTGCGGGTACAAAGGCAGGAGAAGTTTGCAGAAAATTTGCAGTTTTATATTTGCAGCGGACACCGTACAGCTACAAAACATCTCACTAAAAGTGAAACTGTGAATTCAATTAGGCACTTTTTTTTTTTTTATTCTGCTATCAGCTTACTACGGTGTTTAAAATCAACTGATACTAGGATGCTCTCCATGTGTGTATACACTTACAGACACGGAGACATGCCGGCCGTACCGTATGCTGACATACATGGACAAGTACACACATTTAGTTTCAACCTAGGCAGATGAATTAAAATGTACTTATTTCTATTTGACAGAACAGCATGCACCCTAGAAAAGCGGATTCTGGTACAATTCAGATGCAATACTGGAATCATTTTAATAGCTGGGATTTGAACACTTCACTGTAAATACATCAGTGTCAGCTTTTATAACCACATCAGCACAATCCACTGACTCTATTCTCTGACCAAGTTGCCTGTTAATGTTGGACTAAAGTATGAGTTATATTGAAAGATTTGTTTACATGCTGCGAAATATTTCAGTTTGAGAGGATCTGTACACATACAGGATTCTCAAGAGGTTGTGTATAGGACGACGCCCCCAAATTAAAATGCATCCCAAGCATTGCATCTCCATTCCAACAAGGACAGGTGCCCCACACCAACAGTCAAGAGGATTACAAGAACCGTAGTTTAATTGATTTGGAGGAGGTTACAGTTGGTTAATCAATGCCTTTTAAAACCATCCCAACTCCTTTCGGACAGGGTACCTGTTACAACACATTAGACTCATCTGAGAACGTTCTTAAAAGAAGTGGTCTGACAGAAGGTCTGGCCGACAATGAATCAGGGACCTTCCTGCTGCTCTGCAACAGCGAGGCAAAAAGACTTATAGCACACCCGACACTTGATCCTGCCTCACGGCTGAACAACAGAAGACAACCCCCCCACACACACCTTCTTACGGCTAAGTCACATCATAAGGGATGTAGCAGTACACGCTCCCCGAACACCACGGGGGTTAATCCTGGCTGGTTTTGCAGTGCAGGAGGCACAGCGGGTATGCGGAAACCAGCCCTGCTTCCCGAAATGGTTAACTTCAGGCTTGGAGGTTTGTGCTACAGGTGCTTTTGAGGGAGGGGGAAACCACCCTTGATCTCCTCATAACCCCTATTTTTAAAACAGCAAGTCAGAGGGGAGATGCGCAGTGAAACCAAACACTAGGGACGTGATTGTCCCCCGTAGCCCCACCACCCCCCTGGTCTGCAAGCCCAAGACTAGCCCTTGTTGTGAGGGTTGAGTGCAGCGGCTTATTTGCTTGTACAAGGAACAACGGCAGCATTAAGTGGGATGGACTGAGCAAGACAGGCACCTGAGGAACTCCTCCAAGACCAAACAAGCCTGAGCTGGTTGCCAAGTCATCCAAAGGACGATCAAAATTGAGTCCACATTAGAGAAGTTTGTACCTAGTCTGCTACCACACAAAACTACAGCAGGGAAGGAGAGCATAACGTGTGTTGGCCACGTCCACCTCGCTCGGACATCCTAAACACGACCAGCTCACCCACCTGAGGGGCAGCAGGAGACCCCACAGGGAAGAGACAGACAAAACATTTAAGCAGAAGATTTAAACTAAAGCAAAAAGGGGGATGGAAGGCAGGGCTTTGCTGGGTGAGCAAATCCGAACAAGGGGTTTCAGGAGTTAGGCATTAGAAGGAGGAAAAAAAAGCAGTAGAGCAAGCAACATGTAGCGACTCAGAAAGGAAATCACCTTATTCACTCCAAGAAAAGCTGTGATTGCTGGAAGTTTGAGAAAGCATGAAGATAGTGGATGTTCCTGAGGAAGGAAGGCGCTTCGTTACCTAGTTCACAACAGCACAAAAGACAGAAAATTGCAGTACAAGAGAGAGAAAGGCAGAAACCAAGGAAAACACAAATGCGCCTTGCAGTTAAAAAAAGAAAAAAAAAAAAACCAAAACATTTCCACACAGAAAACATAATAAAGACTGAGCAGAGCCAATGCATTGCGTTATAGGGAACTCGGGGTGAAACCCCGTCCTGTTAAGGTCAAGGGCAAACACCCATCGACCTGGCCTCAGTCCGTCCTCCCCTTCCAGAGGGACCCTCGACTGCCAAGTTGGGGGCTCAGGCACCTAAATAACTGCCCTAATCATGTTTTTCACTTAATACTCCCTCTGATGTTTGTTTGGAGTTTTTTTTTCCCCAATATTAAGGTCAGGATTCTCAAAAAAGGTCTTGAAATCATCTACCTGGTCTTGGCTGCCTTTAAAAATTAGGTGACTGACTATGTTGTCCGACTGCTGACACAGACATCTGGAGCTGGTGTCTGCTTCAGGCGTTTTATAAAGCTCTTACTCAAAATGTACATTTAAATATGGCTCAGCCCATGTTTAGTTTGGTATGCACATACGAAGAGACTTTTCTAGTTGACACCTACTTTGCTTTGCTAAATGATTTCACAAGAGCCTTTTTTAACGCACATAAAGCACTCTTGAAAGCAAGTATCGCATGGGGGAATGGATCTTCTGGCCACCAGCTGAAGGCAAAAATAGGTCACCTCTCAGGTGAGTTGAGATGGGGGTCAGAAACCCCCAGGTCACTGTCCCCAAACTGTCCTACGTCCACAGCTGAGAGCGACTCGCTCCCAGCCTATTCAATAGGGGGGTCAACTAGACACTATTAAATCATACTTAATTGGAAGAAATTACACGCAGCCTCAAAGAATTCAACCACACTTCTCTATTGCTTTCAACTATTACGATCTGAGGGGTGACTTTGTCTGGCAGATACATGTTTTGCTTCACTGATACTGTGCCAAATTGTACTTCAAATGCTGTGGGAGAGGAAAACCTTTACCACTTCATCGGATTTTTTTTTTAAATTGAGATAATCATCATTTTTAAATGAGGACCAAAGATAACAAGTTATCCCAGGTGAGGAAAATGCACTGAAACCTCACGAGATGTAAGAGCTTCAAAGAGAGAAGCCTGATTTGAACCTCAGTATTTGGAAGGTCAGCCCATGGTTTCCTGGGACACAGTCAGACCAGCTGGGCACTGGTCTGCTGGCACCACACTGCTGGTCCGGGGCACAGCTGGCAGCCAGAAAGCCACATCTGCACTGGCCAAATCCCTCAGCCATGCCACTGGGCATAGTGACGGCTGGCTGCGGCCACCCAGCTGGAAGCCACCCTGGCCAAACCTGCCAGGTGTCGGTGTGAGGTGCTGGTGACCCCACACCATCAGTGCTGGTCCCTGTCCCTTCGGCTGTGCCCTACCGCTGCCTAAGGACGTGCAAACCCGGTGGCGGGGCGGGAGGCCATGGCCAGCAGGCAGTACGAGGCAGGAGAGGCTGCTGCTGCGGGGATGGAGGGGGTGAGGGAGGGAGGGGAGGCACAGGGAGCAGCCGGGGGGAGCAGGGGCTGCCCGGGGTGGGGACAGTGCTGCGGGGATGCTCGGCACCTCTGGGTGAGCAGAGAGCAAGAGGCAGGGGGGGTCTCAGCACGGTGCGAGTCCTGAGCCCGGCAGCGCTGGCATTCACCATGCGCAGGAGTGATGAAGACAACTTTTAGGAGATGGTTTATGCTTCTAAAACGAGCCCTCCTCCTCAGCAGCAGAGAAAAGCTGTTAAGAAACCAGATGGCTTTGGGGGAGAGCTAGACACTGCAGGCTAACGCCACCATATGAGCCCTCAGTTATTAAGGGGGGGTGGGCAAATGTGACAAGACCTGACCCTGTTCCCCCTGCACCAGCACCTCAGGACATACCCAAAGGGAGCATCATGGGTGTGTTCTTTGACATAAAAACAAATAGGTTGGTTTTTTCCCCACAGGAGACAATACGGTGGGTTTGATGAGCAGTTGAGGTTGGAAAAGGGTTACTGTGCTTTTATAAGAGACGGCAGGTTTCCATCCAGGGAAGACAACTAAGGAAAGGCATGGGTTGAGTCTCTCCTCACTACAGATCTGGGCAGTATTTTTAGACGAGCTTCTCAGTATTTCTGGCATGTGAAAGAGCAAGATGAGACTCTAGAAAGCCTTCCTTGAGACATGAGTGGTACACGGCACTGTTAGGGATTCACCTGGCTCTTAAGAGAGGTCTTCCTAAAAATACTGCGCGATACATGTTCCTTACCTGATGATTTTTCTCTTTTATATTTTTTAAAACTATTAGAAGAATTTCTGGGAAAAGGCTGATAAAGATCAGGAGAATTATTGCCAGCCAGGTGGAAACAGAAGTCAGCATATGGGCAAATACAAAATACATTCTTTGCTGCTTCAAGAAAGGCCTGAAAAAGAAAGGATAGAAATAAATTCTGGTTACCACGAATTTCCCAAGAAGGTCAAGATCAAAGGCAGACTCAAATCAAACTATCAGCAGTAACGCCTCCCTTTCAGATGGAGATGGATGCAGCCTGCACAGAAATACACTGTCCATTCCTTCTCCCAATGCATCTCCTGCCTTCAACCGCACCAGTTCTGGAGGACTGTTCTGTCCCCTTACACGATGCATTTTGCATCTTCCACATCTGTTTCGTTTCGAGGTGGGGAGGGGTTTGAGTTCTGCTACTATCACTAATTTTGCTGCTACCACTGAAAGATAAATTATTCACCTTATCAAAAATCAAATAATTTTGTTTCAACTTTGGACTTTTCTATAGCTTCTGGTTTGCTTTTGAGACTCTCAGTCCCAAGAGGTTATTTGCCTCTTCCTCCCTCCCTTGATGATGGAGGGGAACCGACAGATGCTTGTGAAAAGTGCCTCATAAATAACTGATGACAAGGATCCCAAAGCAGTTGCTGCTTAGCATTAACTCAAAAATATCGAGCTACACAAGTTAAACACACCACTAAAAAACTCACGTTTCAGCACAGAGATCTGGCTAGATCGCAGATCTGAATCTGCTGGTTAGGAACACTGAAGAGTTAAACAAAGCCCATAACCCCCATTTAAAATATTTAAATCAGTTCCACATCTTTATTAGCAGGCTGCTGGGTCGAGGATCTAGCCCCTAACTCATGGCACTAGCCCATGGGAAAGCAGAGGTGTAAAAAAGGAGATGTCATCTACTGTGAAAGTCAACATGACTGTCTACTCTTGCATGGGAAGGAGAAAAGTAATAATATTTGTAAACTACTATTGCTTGCCTGCTTTTGCAAGACATTAAGCCTAGAATCCTGGTTGCACTCGAATCAGTGAGCATTTCTTCTCCTACTCAGATCCAAGATATCAGCAGCAGGATCTGTGCTCTCTCCTGCTTATTTCTCCCCCTTAAGCTGCCACAGAGTGCCAGGACCTCTTGCTCGGTATCTGCCTCATCTGTTCCTTCCTTCTGTATCACCGGGTTTCTTTCCACCATCAATTTTTTCCTTTCTTTCCCATCCACACGCACAAACAGGTCCTGAAATATTTACCCCAAAACCTCCCAGTGAAGACAAGGGCCTTGGCACCAGAAATGACCCCGTGGGCAGAAAAGCAAACTGCCTCTTGCCAAAGCCAAGCACCTGAATCACGACCAGGGAGTTATCTGCTTTCAGGTTCTCTCTTCGATAGGCTGAGAGACCTCCTCAAACACATCCCATCATGTAACAGCCCTCTTCCAGCAACAGCTTTTAGTAGATGCTGGATGGAGATACCATCCCTCGCCTCCCTGGCAGGGAAAGGAGAGTGGCTGCGTACACCTCGCCATCTGTAAATCTCCAAATAACCCAAATGAGGGGATGCTGCAGCCATCTCCCCCCCAAAGCCAGTGCTGGGCATTCCCCGAGGAAAAAAACATGGAAAGATGAAAAGGATACTTGCCAAATGACTCCTCCCCAGAAGAACGAGAAAAACACATAGAAGGCAAGGGAGCCCCAAATCACAAAGTGGTTCATCCATGTCCAGAATCGGGTATCTAACGCAAGCTGTGTGAATAGAGAGAGACAGAACAAGCATTAGACGCTGAGTGTATTTGATTGTATTTCTATGAAATTTCTGGCTGTTTTCACATAAAGGTTGAAATTCTTTAAACAGTTACCTCTCTGCATATGTGCGCCAGGGAAAATATTTTCAACACCTACAGATTGGCACCACGTCAACAGGGAAATAGCGAGTTTCTAACTGTAACTGACACTTTTTAATAGAAGAAATTTGATGCAACCTGTGATGCTACAGGAAAGAAATGTCTAAAGGTTATGGGGACTGTAATTGCCTCCTGCCACCACCTGCTGTCCTGAACCAAACATAAAAGACCTTTTGTAAGGTCTCATGCAAACTGTTTGCTCTGGAAAGCTCCATGAAACAAAGCAGATTTACTATTGTTATTTGACAGATGTGCTTTTGTGATCCCTCCGGTGGTTAGCGGTGTCTGAAACATGGTGGACAAAGTTCTCTATTGCTCCTCTCCTCTTGCTGGAACTGAATGCCAAGGGGTGAAAGTGTGGGGAAAAAGCCAGCTGTAACCAACTGAAGTTATCAAAAGAGGTCAAAAAATAGGAAAATAATTTAACCAAAACATAAATGCTTATAGACCAGCACAGCCTAGGATTACAGACCATGGACTACAAAAAGGACAGCGGTCAATAAGCAAGTTCTGCCTCTATGGAAGAAGAAAAGATTTAAGTGTGGTGGGAAACATATTCACAGAAACTTCACCTTCCACACATTTACTGCTCGACTTTACAGCGCGCACACATGCACGGGAAAATGACTGCAACGATAAATGACTGAAAAAGGAAGGACGAGCCTAACCTTCAGAGTGACGGTAAACACCAGCACGGTGAAGACGATCGTCCCAAAGGTCCAATTCCCAAAAACCTGAAAAACACGTTACATTGCCTCAGGCGTCTGGGTCCATCTCCTCGGAGGGGCACAGGAAGGACGATGAGGACAGGGATGCAAGCAGGGACTGGACGGGAAGGACGGGATGGAGCGACTGCTACGGGGGATTGATGATGGGAGAGGCACCGGGTGCCCCGCACGACTCGCCCGCTACGCTACCCTGTGCCATGCAGTGCCACACGGACGGGTGACCCAGAGCTGGGACAGTGACAGGTACAACCTCCTACTAACAGCAATGTCGATCGAGGATACAAGTCATCAGACCACCTGTATTTCATGAGTTCTTGGTAATTTACTCAGTTTCTGCTTTCTCGCAACACCTCTGCTCATCATCTCGTTTTAGTCCCATTTGCAGAATGCACCAATGGGTATTTCTCCATCTGGTTTGGTTTGCGGATACTAGTGACTACGCACGACAGGAAAAAAAAAAAAAGCAGATACTGTATATAAATCCAAATGATGGCAATGAATGGGAGGGATGCTTACCAAAGGCTGTCAAGATCTGAATGCATACATTAAAACAGAAAGTGAAATGTAAAAGTTTTCAAAAAATGCAAAAAAATTAAAGTCAATAGGAGCGAAAAAAAGGCGTCAATCAAACATACATGGATATTATGAACAATTGCTGGTAGCAGTTCTTACAGGCATACGTGTTTACAAAACAGGACATAACCACAGATCTTAATTTAGTGCCACATAGACTCGGCCTCTCAAGGCATTGGTAGAACACTTCAGTGCCCCATGTTTTATTCAAATACAACCAGAAGGGCCATAAATACAGAAAGGCACCGCATCTCCAATACAGGGGCTTGACTACTTATAGCTGGGACCATAAATGCTGGCATTGATGCAAGGTATGCATATACAGACATAAATTTCATCAGCTTTTCTCCAAGTATCAGCCACTAAAAAAAGCTAAAGGTATTTTCAAGGGTCACAAGCGATGGTGTAAAGAAGTATTCTATCAGCTGAGATCTGACAACATGCTGCGTACTCCCTCGGGAAAAGGGTCCCAAGATAGCCCAGGCTATCTCAGGCAGCCACACTGCACTAACGCTTTGCTCTGTACTCAGTTAACCAGCAAAGAGAAAAAAAAAAAAAAGGAAAAAGAGGAAAAAAAAGAAAAAAAAAAATCAGTCTTTCTTTTTTTCTTCCCTTCCTTTCTGTGCAAGTGAACCCGGAGCAGCTCCCACACCTCGCTCACGTGGCAATGCAAGCACTCGTCCCGACAGAAGAGGCACGAGCATGCAGGCAGCAGGGAGAAGAACAGCCTGCTGGTTCTGAAAGCGGTGCTAACTTATGCTGGCTCCCAAATGGTAGCAAAACCCCAGCAACCAGCCTCCCCCCCATCGCAAAGGGAAGGGGGCGGCTGAAATCCCACCCCGGATCAGGCACAGCCCTGTACCACGTCTGCACTGACAAGCGGCGTCTTTTCAAGGTGGGATTATTCCGTCACTCATCACCAGCCGAACACGTGCAGAATTTCCCGCAGTGCGCTGGTGGGAAGGATGGACACTGCTCCTGCCCAGGGCTGACACCTGGGACCGTGCAGAAGAGCGGAAGGGCGCTGCACAAAACTCACCGGGTTGGAATAAAGCTGTGTGTAAGACTAGTTATTTTACCTAGTGAGCATAACCAGCTCTGCCCTGTTTCCATGGCAATTTGGAAAAGGTTTCCTTTCAAGCATTTGCTGCAAAAATCACACCATAAGCAAGGCTACACTGTTGGACAAGACTCGAGACACACCGCACACATTAAGCATGTAGATATTCCCTGCCAGGCAGTATAAAAGAGGCAGTGCACAAAACACTCTCATCTTTCTCTTTCTTTTTTTTTTTTTTTTTTTTTGGTGGTGTTACCTTTCCGTTATCTTCTAAGGATGAATTTTGAAAAAGAAAATAAACCCCAAAGAAAAACACGAGTCCTTCAAAGGCGCCCAGAAAGGTCCAGTACAGGAATGGCCTCCACTGCAGCATTGCGTTATCTGAAACCTTCCTGCCGAAAGACAGAGCAAAACCAGCATCACCGTCATGTTTAGGATGTGCTGCAAAGCCCCTTGCAGCCAGGTGATCAACAGGCTTTGGAGACAAGGAGGTAAAGCACATAAATACCCACCTGTGTTGAGGACATAAACAACATTTGCCATATCCAGCTGCTCACCATGAGAAATTGTAAGAGGTTCAGCATATTAATTCTTTTTTTCCTACTCCTCTAGGTAGCTTGGATTAAAATCCAAGCCAGCCCAAAGCGAACAGGCTGTAACACTGTCCTGAGCCTCTCCCGCAGCCCCTGCACCGCCCGCGGTATCTGACATTAACTGCTGAATTTTAAAACCAGGGCAATTCTAAAGTAGAGCCATATGGGACACAGCGAACGCGTGCCGTGTTTCCCCTCTTTTTGTTGAAGGCACAAAGTCCCTCTCTGAGCAAAGCTCTGCCAACCCCATTCCTGGAAGCAGTGTTTTTCTGCACAGGCTCAAAAATAACCTCCCAAATCGTGTGGTGGGTGTTTTTAACACGGGGTTTGTAGCCGGAGGCTCTTGGCTGAATATAGGGTGAGAGCTGGCACGGAGGCAGCAGCAAACGCGTGCGCTATGGGCACAGCCCTGCAAAGCCCCGGGAGAGGAGAGCAGCCACTGGGGAGTTAAAAAATAAATAAATAAATGTTTCTTGCATCTTTTCAGATTACTCTTTAAAATTTGAGGGTTGATGAGGTATTTTTTTATATTTATTTTTTATACGTTTACGGCAAACCCAAAAATCCCTTTTCTCTTCCCATTTTTGCTCCTGATGGTTAAAGCAATACAGCCATCCTCAGCGAGATGCACCTTGTAAACCAGCATGGTGCTGGGCTCCTGTAACTGCAGTTTCTAAACCAAAACCCTACTGAATCCTGTGCATGAAGATGCACTGGCCATGCCCTACCACACCGCAATTTGGGTATGAGTCAGGAGCCCGGATAAACCAGAATGTAAGTGGGTTTTATTGCCAGGAGAAAAAAAAAAAAACCAACCAGCTTCCTCCCTGCCAGCTCTGTTTTGCGTTCACGTCTCTGTCCCGCAGCGCTCACCGTAAACAGGCTTTTTACAGCGCCTCAGACGAGAGATCTGCACTGCAGCAACTCAGCACTTCGCACAGCAGAGGCGCAGCGCTCCTTCTGCATTCAGCAGCACACGCACGGTCATGAATATTCAAACTAAAGCTATCTGCCCGCACGATTAATCTGTTTTCCCTCAACAGACAGACCCCAGAGATGAGAGAGCCCACCAGGCGAGCGTGCGGGGGCCTGCTGTTACTGGGCTATGCCGCAAAATATTCAATTACCAATTTATTTATAGATACGCGCGGTGGTATTTTGCCATATGAGGAACACAGAAGTCTAATCAATCATGGATCTGAGTACTGATTTCAGAAGCACCCAATGCCCCCTTCCTCGCCTTAAAACCCTTGTTCTGTTTGCTGATTTTTCTATACCTAAAGCAACTTTCAGGCAATGTCTTTAGGTACCTGCTAATTCCCTTTGCTGTCCCTGCAAAGGCATCGCTCTTGGCTCCAGCATGGCTTTGCCGCACACAGCTGCTCTGCAGCTGAGGAGCATCACAGGATGGTTGCAGCGCTGGCGCAGGGCACTGGCCAGAGCAGCCCCGACCCGGTCTCTCCTCCCCAGGGCTGAGCTCAGTGCCGAGCTGACTGCCAGGCAAGGGAATTACCAACAGCCATGCTCCAACAGGGGCTTCCCCCCCACCCAAAACCCCATCTTCCTTAGTCCTTGCTGAGGGGCTGCACCCAAGCGCGTGGTCAGGGGTGGGGGGAAGATGGGAAGCATCCCGGTTTCTGTGCGAAACAGGCTCTCCCTGTTGCAACCAAGGATGGAGAGAAAGCACCCAACAAAGCAGAAGAGGACAGTCCCCTCAAACCGCCCTTTCCCTGGGCAACGTGGCACAAAACCCTGAGCACGTGGATCGAACAGCAGAGCTCCCAGCAGGCTCCGATGTGGGGATTTGGCTTGTGGAAGGGAAAGCTGGAGGAGGATATCCATGTAAACCAGCTGAGCAACTACCTGCCAGCGCTGGGCTTCAGGAACATTTGTCTTTCTGGAAATGAATGGATCTTTCTTCCTCCTGAAAGCTAGATCTCCCCTCCATCCATTACAGGCTCTACCACATGCTCGGCTCGCACCACCTGCCTCAAAGCTAACGGGAACGAATGGTCTGGCCACACGCGCAGCTTGATTTTTCTTATGGATGAAGAATTCCACCTACGGTTTATTTTTTTTATATAGACACAGCAGTGTAATTTGCCAGGCCAGAGCATAAATAAGTAGAAACAGGCAGTAAATAGGACATTGCTTATCTCTAAGGCAGCAGCAACAGAGCCAGAAGAGACAGAAACAGCCTTTTCTGCAGTTCATGGTGACCTCATCAGCGACAAGGGACACCTAATTACACTCCTGCACCAGCAAAACTTAAACCATGGACAACCACGTAGTGCCGAGGCTTACCCAGTCCAGTGCTACTTACATATACAGCTGAGGATCGGAGGTCAGTGTGTCGATGTTGATATGCTGCTCCAGGAGGCTGTAGGCCAGGATGGGTAGTGATGTGAAGCAGATGTTGTACATGGTAAGATAAGCAGCATCGTACAGCGGCTTAAAAAGAGGAAGAAGGGGTAAAATGAGACAGAAATTCCACTTTAAAAGTCTCCCCACAAAGAGATTAAAAGTTTCAAGCCCTTGTCTCCGTACATACCCTATAGATTCATCCCTTTGTCACAACCACACAGGACAGTTTTATGTGATAGGGCTCACACCCTGTGAGATGCCAGGAGGGCCAAGGCACCTGCAGGCTGCGTGGCTGGGACCCTGCACCCACCACCAGGATGTTTTGTAACTGGCTGGTCACATCTCCAGCTCATTCTCCAGAAAAATGTGATTAAACAGCCTTTATCACAGCTTTTCTGTAGCTGCTCTTGTGCTGCTCTTTCTATTAATATCCTTGATGTCTCCTGTGACTCTCTAAAGACTAGATGTTTTAAGAGAACGATGGCTTTTTTTTTTTTTTTTTAAAAAAAGCAAGTGGTTCTGCTGAGACAAGCAGAGAATTACCCCCTATCATGTACTCTTCCTGTTACTTTTGAGCCCAAATAGACAGAAAAGCGCGTAAGTTGACACAAAAGCCAAAGCTCCCATCTCCAAGCACCACATGGATCTGTCCTTCTGATGCTTGCTTGGACTAAGCTTGGACTAAGCAAGGCTCTGATGATACTCATCGTGTGTCTTTTTTTAAAGGCTGTCATAAAAGAACAAACTGTTCTTCCTCTTGAGAGACACCTTTAATTCAGGGAAATACAGCAGAGGAGAAGAGATGAGGAAGTCTTTGAAAACTTTTTCTCTTAAGAGAAGGAGAAGTAGCAAAATCAGGTGCTGCCAAACCAGCGAAACCCCTCTCTTGTTATTTTAGGAAGGTGTCTGTGTTCATGGGTGGTGCATGGGAAAGGAAAGAAAGCAGATTTCTTTCTTTTCAGTTATGGGTCTCAAAAATATTATGCTCTAGATATGGTGCTGGGCAATAAGGTCGGCTCCGACCGTCCTCTGAGGCGAGGTGAAGAAGAGACAGGACACCAAAAGCCAAGTCTCTGCTAGGAAGCTTCATTGTGCCTCTTGCTTTTTATCCTGGCTTTATAGACACATTACTAGAAGTTACCTGCTGTGAGAATCCACAGAAGAACTGGTATAAAAACTGTGGTAAAATGAAGCAAAGGTTCTAGGGAAACAAAAGACAAATGGTTAGCAGGGAAGCGCTTGACTTCTCAATCTAAATCCAAATAATTTTTCCTGTTATCAAACATTAGTGTCTGATATAACATTAATAGACGAGTTAAGGCACTGTTTTCTACCAAACACAAAACTAATCCAATGAGTAATGAATATTTGCAGAAGACACTGGAAGAAAGTCACACTCACATTCCCCTGCAAATACTGTTTTCAATTGACAGGCACGTGGCAGAGACACAGCCTCTTCTAGGGAAGGAAAGCAGAGCTGTGGAGTATCCTATACGCTTTTTTTCCTGTTTACTAATTTTTCCTATTGTCAAGGAAACCCATGGTATAAACAAAGGAATAAGCTGCACGCGCATCCTTACCTTATAGAAGAAATACTGTACAAGGTGTGCTATTCTCACGTAATATAAATGCCCGTGTGCTAGTAGCAATTTTCTTAAATGTTTAAACTTTGGTACAGCATAGTCGCTGTTTCTGGAAGCCTGCCGTCCTTCTTTGCCTTTTATACCTGGAGACAAATGTGTGGCAAGGGGTTAATCACTATGGGGCTGGAATTTGGATCAATGCTACAGCAAGGGGCTACTATCCTTACGGGACTCGAATTTGGAGCGATGCTACCCACTAGGTTTGTTCCCATCACTCAGTGTCTCAAAGGCATGACAAAGGCCATATTTCCCTCTCAAGTGCCCCAGGACAGCAAAACACTAACGTGCTCCAAGGCTCAGCGGGGTTTTGGCTCCACAACACTCAGACCTGTCTCTGGAGTTTTTTAAGCTGTATTTAGGTTGCCGCCTGAGTTCCTATGTAAGGGAGTGTGGTGAAGAGTATCTAAGCAAACCTGATAAAAGATAAGGAGTTGGTTTCCCCGTGGGCTTGCCCACAGCCTAGTTACTTCACTGCAGACACTCAGCCTCCCGAGACATCCCTCAAGCTCAAAAAAAAGAGTTTTGTTCACTCAAAAGACACATCCAAATGTGGACCACTGGGACCCCATTCATTAGAGGGCACCGTGGCATTTCCAACAGCACCAAATAAAGAGGCTGCCCTTTCTCTTCCATCGACCCTTCTTTAGCAGCATTACAAAAATCTCCAGTATTTCCTGTGTCTCTGACACCAATCTGCAGAAAGGAGGATAGTTTCCATCCTGATGTCAGTCACACGGAGAGGGCAGACACAACATAGCTGAGCATCAGCCCTCAGGAAACACGTGTGGGTCCCCCAGTGTTGAGTTACTTGCAGCTGCAACCAGTTAGCCCTAATAAAGTCCAATATTTTCATTGCACTGCCTTTGCAACAACTGCCAGTAATCACCCATCACTTCACTTCACTACTTATGCTTTTTTTTCTTCCCTGGCCAGCAAGCAACCTTTGCCACCTCAAATTTGGCTACAGAGTTTTTGAACACAATCCACAGTTTATCGCTGATAAAAAGAGTAGTACTATCAAAGGTGAGCAGTATATGACAATCCCAAGCATTTATCTGGAGTCAAAACCCAGCTCCAAGGAAAGCAACATCAGACTTTCCGTGTTTTTCAGTGGGATCAGTTTAGCCACGTGCACTTGGAAATACTGACGGCGCCTCAACAGCCCCAGCAAGAGTAGAGAGGTCTTAGGGGTCAGAAGGGTCTCTTTCTGGGGGTCTTACCTATTCCAACGTGTGCTTCCAAAATCATACTAACGTCATTCGCGCCATCCCCTATGGAGAGGGTGATCGGGCTCCCTTTTGTGTTCTTCACCATTCGCACAATCTAAGAGATTTAAAAAAAAAAAAAAAAAAAAAAAAAAAGATAGGAAACCAAAAATTCAGTTAAAAAGCTCCACTGCCCCACTTGCAAGAGCCCCCCCAGGTCAAGCAGCCGGGCTTCTACAGCAGCAAATAACACCTGGAGAGTTCAGATAAATAAAACCCCTTGTGATTTCCTCCTCAGTCACCACCCAGAGCAAAAGCAAAGATCCAGCTGCACAGGGCTGAAGGACAATATTTAAAAACAAAGCCCAGGCAGCAGCATCCCGCCCTTCCCTTCTGCCAGACCCGCTCTCCCAGCACTGGGACCTCTTGGGCATTCCAGGGGCAGGAGACCCCCCCATGGGTGCTTTTCAAACTATAGCTCTTCAGGCTGGAATACCATCAGCTGGCGAGAGGAACTCACAGACTCCCCTTGACATTATGGAAAGGAAAAAAAGAACAAATGGGTTTTTTTGTTGTCTATTTCAAATTGGCTTGGGCTTGTGGCTTCCTGCGAGCATATTAAACAAAGGTTTTACATTCAGATTTGAAAGACTGGTGTGCTTCCATCGCGCTCTGAAGCTGAGACAAGGCTTACACACAGCCTGGAGAAGTCCTAGCTGATTAAGACCATCAGGTCAAGCCCCAGCCGATGGATTAAAAGTGCAGCACATCACCTTAATGATGTGCTTCAGATGGTTAGAAGTAGAGTAAATACCTGTGCTTTCTGCAAAGGAGCCATCCGGCAGCAGAGGACTGCAGTACACTTCAAGCAGATTTGTAGAAATATGTTTTTGTAATTACTAGAACTGGAGTCCTGAGAAGGGTTGAGTATCAGCGACAGCGTCGAGCCATCTATAATCAGGCCGTACTCCTGACTCAACGTCCAGCTTCTGCAACACAACAGGGAACAGGTTTGAAATAAAAACCAAGACTTTAAGCACTCCATCTAGCTGCTTGTACCATCTCAGCAGAAAAGAAATTGCTTTTGTATTAATCTCCTTCCCGTCCCTTTTAGGGGGGCTTAGCAGTCTTACAAAGCTTGGATTTAACACGCGCCCTTCACTAAGGAAACTGTGTAATTAAGTTCAAAACCAGCTAATACTAGAGACGATGAGCAAAGCGAAGGAGCCAGCTGCACTGTCTGTGAGCAGCCAGTCCCCAGGGCCACACCACTGTCCTATTTCTCTACAAACTTTGCATCTGCACCCCAAACGCACGAGGGCTGGGGTCCTCTTGCTCAACTTACCTCTTCAGGCCTCCCCGGCTTTTGGGAACATCCTGAATCAGCTTTTTATGGTACTCCATCAGCAGCTCATGGAGCCGATCCTCTTTTCTTTCGCTCTCGCCCACTGTTTTCGCCGTCAG
Source organism: Charadrius vociferus (assembly GCF_000708025.1). Taxonomy (NCBI): domain Eukaryota; kingdom Metazoa; phylum Chordata; class Aves; order Charadriiformes; family Charadriidae; genus Charadrius; species Charadrius vociferus. The sequence goes on along the minus strand of NW_009647735.1, from coordinate 5,973,341 downwards.
CTCCAGCAGCTCGGTGCTGGTCTGGAAAAGCCTGCAGGCGTAGCAGGTGGATTTGGCAGTTTCCATCTTGTCTCCCGTCAGCACCCAAACCTTCATGCCGGCCGCGTGCAGAGCCTCGATCGTCTCTGCTGACTGCTCCTGCAGCCTACGAGCAGAAGCAAAATATCACTCCTCAGATTGGCCCACGCTTAATCTGTAATAACCCTTATTTTGCAGGTAGGAAATACCGAAATACCAGCTCGAGAGAAGTTAATTGATTTTGCCCGTGCTGGAGAGACCACTGGCACAGGAATAAGGATTAGAAGTCAGCAATCCCAAATTTTTTATGTGCAGTCAGAAAAAAAATAAAATCACTGCGTTATACTGTGAGACCTAAGAGTCAAGAATAAGAGTTTAATTTACACATAGTTACTATAACTGCATGTGAAACTGAATGTGTTTTGATGTGCAAATTAACACTGTGTGCGTAATTCACTTTCCAGAAGCACAAGTACTTCTGTAGTTTCATTAATAAATCCTAATTCCTGCTACACCAGCCAATTTTAGCAACTAGGGCACTATGTAAGGGGTTGTGCCACAGAATAACTGACTGCCCTGGACACCTGCAGCATCTGCATCGCTGCTCACTTCCACTGTGGTGAGTCAGGGCTGTGATGCAACGTCAAGCAGAAGCAGCAGAAGCAGTGTCAGGGGTCATGGTCCCCTCTTTACCTGTCTTCTACGGCAGTAGCCCCGATCAAGTGCATGTCTGCTTCTGTGTCTTCAAAAACCTTTGCCATTTTTTCCTCCCTGTCCTGCAGAGCCATCTTAGCTTCATTAAGTTGCCTGTCAATTTTGTCGTACTCCTTTTGAGTTAGTT
>NW_009647735.1:5963753-5972447 GCF_000708025.1 Charadrius vociferus | reverse complement strand
AGGGAAAGGGAAAGAAAAAGTAGTCAAGTGCCCTAAAAACAGATTTTCTGCAGCTCCTCCCTTTAGGGTTAGTGCTTTCCTCTACCATCAGTGCTTTCTGATGCTGACAGCAATGACAATTTGCTGGCTTGAGTCAAAAGACCAATTTCTCTGTGTTTATACAGTAACTTCTTCCCATCGGAGTAACCATGGTTATGCTTATTACGTGCATGTAATATGGCAGAGAGAAAATAAGAGAAGGACCAGAGCCAAGAGCGTGCAACCAGCAGAAACAGCAGGGACTGGGCGTCCCCGCGACTGGGACCAAGCACTTCTCCCACTGGAGAAAACAGCCTGCTATTGTTATTTCTATTTTTGGCTTGCTTGAGAGATGCTCGGACACAACTGTGATGGAGACCATATAAGTATATATAGAGTCCAATAAAGGTGGAAGCCAAAGAAACAGAAAAGGGAAGAAGCCTGGCTTCAAAACAATGTGAAGTGACACTCAGGTTTTCAACACTTCCCTCCAGAGCAAGGCCACATCCCTATTTTTGGAATATGGCTTTCCTGACCCCAGGAGCCAGCCACATTCCAGCTGCGTGCTCACCATAGCGTTGCGGTCCACGTGGACTTTCGTTTGTTGGATTTCTTCTTGCTGCACCCTTGGAAAGATAGAGGAGTCTGCTCCTTTGCAGAAGAGAAGCAACTTTCCTAAAAGCAAATTATAAATAGTTTATAGCATTCACAAGCTGTAGAAAGACTTAACAGACTCAACAGCCAGCAAATGATGCAGAGGAAGAGTATGTGGCAGTACTAACGAAGGAATTGCTAGAAGCTGGGCTGCCTACCAAAAGCGGCCTCAAAATCACCTGTACAAAACCTTATTTGACTTCGGTCTGGGATATGGGGATGTTGCTACCTGCCTCTGAGCAAGCTTTCTGCAACAGACTGCACAAAGCAGTTTATTTTTTCCTATTTAAAAGCCCTGGCAACCTTTTCAGGCAGGGTAAAAGCAGCATCCCATACCCTACGGGACTGACATTTGAAGAGGATGGTGACCCTCTGAATTTTTGCCTGCTATCCCCATGAAAACCCATCCTGCTCAGGGGAAGGTCTCACATCTGCCTCCCTGTGCTTGCACCTCCAGGCTGGAACAGGGCAAGCAGGGAGCTCTCCATAGGTCACTGTCCCCATCCTCTTATCTGCTGCTGGTCCCCAATGGCTGCTATGGAGAAAATTAGCTCTAGCCCAACCAGACCCAGTACAGAATTTAATTAGACCAGCTTAGAAAACCTAACAGTTTAGCCTCTCTGGGTTACAGGAATAAAGAGGATGTGTTTTATATTTGTGGATATATGTATGGAATTCCAGAAATGCATTTTAACTGTACCCGTGGTGGTTCTCACAATGACACTCATACGGCGACGGAGAGGATCAAAGTTCAACACATGGAGAAGTTGGTACCTTAAAAAAAAAGAAAAAAAAAAAAGGAGACTCAGTAAAAGAAAAATAACTATTTAAGACAGAAAATCACTAACAACGAGCTGCAGAAATCAATATACCCTACAAGTGGCAGCACCCACTGGGCAATGTACTTTCTACAGCTACTGCGTAAGGAAATGCAGTTAAAAAAAGAAAACTCCAGTGCTGCTTTGAGCATGGGGCTTAAGGAGTGTGGGTGCACACCTGAGACCACCCGCCAGACAGCAAAGCTTTGGGTTACCTCCTGTGGCTGGGCGCCATCCACTCACTGCCCACCTGTGTGCCGAGCCCCCAGGCTGGGTGGCCGCTCCACAGACAGCAACATCACCTCTGGCATTTAAATATGAAGTTTCCCCCTACAGGGAGTAAGAGGTGACACTCGCTTGTGACGGCAAGTTCTCAGCGAGCACTGGGATTAGGTCAGTGATTCTCAGATGTCCCCTGAGCCATGAGCACAAGGTAAAGCCTAATTATTTTCAGCTCAGGAGGGGAAAGAAAGTTACAGGGAAGGGAGCCATATCATGCAGTTTAGGTTTAGAGTACGCTGCTGTGAGGCTCAGCCACTGTCTGTAAGGTCAGCAGCCACCCTGTGAAACCCAGGAGCCATCTGCACCACCAGGCACAGATGAAGGATACGTGCAAGGGACAGCGAGCACTTAAGGGGCCCGAATTTAGACATCACTAAAACCACCAGCAGATGTTTGCAAGCAAACCTTCCAGCCTGCACCTTGCTGTGCTGCACTCCGTAAAAGGGACAGGAGTTTTCGGGCAGGTCAGCAGGGTCTGACAGCCCTGGCAGGACAGCTTTGGCCTTGCCAGGTTGGCCACGTTGACCAAACTCAATTAAGCTGGGTGGGAGCCGGTACAGCCCGGATCCTCAGCAGCCCCTGCAGCACTTACATTTCAGTTTCATTCTTTTGGTTTCGTATTTTCATGAAATCATTTTCAAGTCCTAGAAAAGTGAAACCATACCTGTCAATAAACAAAAGGACAGAACAGCATTGAAAACACCCATTGGCACATATTATACATTAACAACTTTCTCGTTTTGCCTTCTGTACTGCAGACGAGAGCAAAGAAGTTAGTGAGCCCGAGCTAAAAAGCTCAGCTAGATGCTTTCTTGCTCCATGCAGAGCCTGCTACAATGTTCTGGCACCATTCCCATGACCTGAAGAGCCCAGCACCACAGCGCACAGACACCCAGAGCCTCCCGACACAGTCCCCTGAGCTTCCAGCAGATTTACAAGCCATGAGCAGGTAGATACAGCTGCAACATCTAAAACCTAGAGGCAGGCAATAGCCCAGAATCATAGAATGGTTTGGGTTGGAAGGGATCTTAAAGATCACCTAGTCCCAACCCCCCTGCCATGGGCAGGGCCACCTCCCACCAGCCCAGGTTGCTCAAAGCCCCGTCCAACCTGGCCTTGAGCACCTTTGGTAGGATTCAAATGTGGGTTTAATAAAAGTAGCCCATCCTATTATTCCCAAGAAGCTGCTCAGGGAAGACCCTTTGCAGAGCACCCCTTTTACAGAGAGCTCATTTAAACCCAGGTCTGTGAGTCAGACCCAGCGTTGGTATCGCCACATGCTTCCCAGAGGGAGCTGCAATCTTGACCAGGGAAAGGGGTCTCTCACCTTCCGATAATCCTCACCTCCCTCCCACCAGAGAGAGGGAATTAAAAACCCAACATCTTCATACTCTTACTTTTCTGCGCCTTTCACCAAAGCGATTTCATCTGGGGAAGAGGAGATATAGGTGTATTTGTGTTCTGGATGTCCTATCAGCCCATCCACCTGGTCAGCCTCCTTGATCTGCACGGTGTGGCACAGGCAGAGGGCTCGCAGGAACAGCTCCTCACGGCTCTAGGCAGGAGTGAAGGAGGGCTTATTACCATTAGAATGCCGTGCACTGAGCCCACCTCTCAGCACTTGGTTGTGATTTTTGTACATGCATATTTTAAACCAAAAAAAACCAACCCCAACACCCTCTTCCAGCTACTGCTGTATTGACCCAGCCAGGAGCTGACCCCAAAACCCTAACAGTCATCAACATGCAGACTTCTTACCTTTTCTGCTTTGCCATAATATTTTAGGGGTCCATCGGTCTGAGAGAAGCCATCCACCTCCGAAAGGCAGTCTTTGTACTTGTGCCCATCGATGCAGCACTCGATGAACTCCATGCTGTTCTCCGTCAGGGTCCCGGTTTTGTCCGTGAAGACATACTCCACCTAGAAGCAAGCAGGCAGGCTGCCTCACCGCACCCCAAGCTCCATACGCCGGGGGAGGAGCCCCCAAAACTAAAGAGCCTGGGGTATTTTAGTGCATCTGTACCAACGCTGCTATCCTAACCCGGGCCCCCAAAAAGATATAGGTGCCCCACTGGAGTTACACCACTGTGTAGTTTTACTCCTTTGCTCCTCAGAGCAGCTCCTTTGTTTTTCAGCCCATTGCACGAGGCAGGTCCTGAAGACTTAATAAAAAACCCTAAAATATCTGTTTCCAGGCTCTTCTTTTTCCCCCTCATCCTCTTTATCGGGTCCTTTGCTATAGTTCCTAGCACTTAGATAGCTGCTGCTGCAGCTCTGCTGCTGCCTTTGGGGAATTTTCATCCTGGTGCTGTATTTAAATTAGTAATTGCTACTCCAAATATTTATTTTATTTCATTATTTTTTTAAGAAAAATAAAAAGCAGGAGGCACTACAGATACCCCTGACTCAGTCTCTCCTGGCACAGATAAGAAGGGGAAGCCGAAGCTGTCTCATTGCCCCAGCAAAGCCAGCAGCGGCGTGGCTGCAGGTGCAGTGCGTGCCCAGAGAGATGACATTTTCATTAATCCTCAAAAGAGACAGAGGATTTTTAAATTTTTAATTGAAGCAGTGAAAGTAAACCACCCTGACATGCAGAGGGCTGCGCCTGATATTCCCCAATATGGAAACAATTGGCATGACCCAATTCCTGCTCTTTCATGCACTATTTATATCCTTATCCGTTTCACAGAGTGAGTAGAATCACATTAAATGGAAAGTGCCACCAAACTGGCTGAAGCTCTGCCCTGAGGGGACCGTGAAGGACTGCCACAACAAGGGTTCCTATCAGGGAGGACATTTTCGTCCAAGCAGATGCAAACAGAGCACGTTCTGACCTGCCCGAGCTCTTCGTTCAGATCTGAGGTGTTCACCAACGCCCCCTCTTTTATTTCCTCGTCGTACATCTCCTTGTCCCAAGAGATGAAAAAGGAACCCAAGAACTTCTGCATCTCTACTGTAACATACATGGAGACCGGGATAATAAAATTGAAGAGAACCATAAACGACAAGAAGTCCGTGAACATCCGCAACACCTGCAACAGAAAGAGGAGAAGATGCAGTCTGTGCCCATCAGGTGTAACTCAGGGGCAGTTTAACGCAACACTTCTGGGGTTTTACACAGCTTTTCTTCTAAGGTTAAATAGAAAAAAAAAAAACTCAACCTGAAAATGAATACAGCTAAGATACAGGGCCAAATTCCATTTTCCTTTGATGCAGAAAATCTCACTGTCTTCTGCAGATCTACAAGAGTACATCTCACTGCTTCATAGTGACCAAAACGATGTTTTACTCAAGTATATTCCTCTTAAGAACATACTGCTACAAGCTCATTCTGATCTCAAGTAACTAGAAACAAGGAGCAAGTGGCTTGAGACCAGTCAAGCTCTGGCGAGGGTACAACTGATGCAGGGACATCCCTGTAAGTCCTACTCAATAATCCATCAAATAACCGATTTCTACACACTCGCTCACTCTTTCAGGCTTGACTGCCTGTGTCTTGGCAAGTTTAACATGCCAGTTGACGTGACCTCAATTTAAGTTTACCAACGGGGAGCTGAAAGATAGCTCGAGTTCAGATAAGGATCCAGGCTAAATCGGCTGCTGCATTTCTAGAATATATAGTATTTATTTATGCTTTGCCCTGCACCATGCAAGCATCGCTGTGCACAAAAGCAGGAGGGAGGTAGGAAAGAAACACAAGCGGCAGGAGAGCCCGAAGGAAATGACAGCGCTTCCCGCGAGCAAACAGCACTCGCAGGGCTGGCAGCAGACACTATCAGATTCAATAAAACCGTCAGAATAAGTAAAGCCGGAGGAGGTGCTGAAACACAAATCCACTTACCTTGAATGTCTCCTTCTCTTTTTTAGTCTTTTCGTTGTACCAAGGCTCATCGTTAAATGGATTACTCTGCCAGACATATTTCAGAGTCGTGCACACAGTAGCCTTGCTCAACAGGATGCACAAATACACTATCAAGAAAGCGTTGATAGATCTGAAAAACAGGTTTCTTTTTTTAAATTCTTGCAGCTATTTTTATACAGAAAATCATGCAAATAAGCAGGACCAAGACTTTCTTACATTTAAGAAGGGAATTACAGAACAAGTGCTTTTGACAGTGCTGATGTTCAGGGTCAGTTCACATATGTTAACATTTCTTAAATTTGTTTTTAAGTAAAAAAGCTACTAAATGATGCAGCTTCTTGAAAGATACGTTTAAGCAAATATACAAATTCTCTATGTGATCAGAGAGCATCTGAAATAAAAGGCAGCAGATTAGGGGATTATTTCTGTACAAATCATCCATGAAAGAAAAAAAAAACCCAACAGCCTTTACCAATTTTTCCCTGACTACAAATACTCACTTTTCTACAGCAGACCGTTTCTGAGATTTCCCTTGGTAGTTCAAAGCCATTTTCGTTTCCATTCCAGTATAGACTGCAACTCCTACGGGGTATGAAAGCAGGGCTAGTAAGGGACTCGCAGTCCAGGAGGGACCCAGCTCACACTTCGCCATAAGGGGCATCGGTGTTCACACGAAACTCGAATCCCAGTTGAAGAAAGCAGCATTAATTACCCAAGGACTGTTCAACTACAGAAAGCTCCGAGGCTGCTAAGTAATGTAATTGCGCACATCCCAGAGCGCTGAGCAGGAGCCTATGGATCACATACAGTCAGGAAAAGCATCAGTCTTCCCTAACAGCTATCATCCTCAGCCACTAGTGGCTGGGACTGCGGTCCTAGCGCACGTTTACAGCAAAGGATTTGGGAACAACTCCCTGCTCTTCGTATCTCAGGCAAAAAGTCAAGCTTGCCCAGGAGTATTAACACAACCTGCACAGCTTGGCAGTGCTGCAGATATTACCCTTATCTTCTAATTTCACTCCGTCAACTTTGCAATCAGCTCACATACCGAATGCAGCCCAGGCAGAGAGGCTGTAGAGAACTATTTTCCCTCTCTATTTGTCATTACTTATCAAAACTATTTAAATAAATAAAATAAGAACAACAATAAATAATAAAAACTGCTCACCATAAATCTTCTTGGTGTTTTTGAGTGTAGCACCTTTCAGCAACAGGTTTTCAGGACCCAGAGACCTAAATGTAAAAGAAGTTGTAACATTACATCACCCAAAGAACATTCAAACTGCTTTATAATTTAGACCCAGAGACAGATTACAAAGCTAACCAGCTGTTCTTAAACCTGATTACTTGATTTGTATGTTAAATTGGGCATTGCTTGAATTTGTTTTTTCTCTTCACACACTTATATTTCCATTTTACCTTATGCAGAGTATTTTTGGTGCTCAAAGTTGCAAAGTTAATGGGGGGATTATCTGTAAGGCTTTTCAGGAATAAGCGCAAAACATTCAGATCTAATATGTTATAGTACTTATATAAAAACCTGATTTGAAAAGCATCAAAATCTGTCCATTCCAGCAGTCAATCAACAGCATCATCAAAGGCAATGGCTTATTTTGCTCCCATTTGTGTTTTTATTTCTCTTTGAATCTCTCTCCCACCCATGACCCTCTGCTGCTTTTAGGGTCCAGGTAGATCCACCACAGCAGGAAACAGCTGGCACCATTCCAGCGACAGCTGTCTGGTTTTGATGACTTATAAACATTATTTGCTTATTTTTTCCCCTGCAACACTCTGATGTGTAGGTTTCTGCTTTCCCTCAAAACCCAATATTTTGCTATTGCCTGGTAAGTTTGTTCCCCATCAGCAGGGGAGGATGCTACCAGGTGGTCCTGCACTGCTTCCCCAAGAGGGGCTCAAACGAATCCCAGGATGACAGAAAGGGGTAAGTGGAGAGGTTAACTACAGGCCTCCCTTAATAATGACATATTTGGAATGGTTAAAGATGGTAGCAGGAGCTCAGATCCTTGAAATCTGATGTAGATGTCCAACTTCTTTGAGGAAGGCCAGCGAGATGGCTGCAAGACCAACCTGGCTACGGGCTCTTGGTTGTTTCTGTAGATGATAATTCTTCCAACAAATCTGCAGTAAAAATATGAGAAACTTGTATTACAAAGATGTTATAAAGAGCTACTACAAACATAAGGTCAGTGAGACAGAAGCAAACACATAAATGAGTGCATTTGAGAGTTTAATGCTTCAGAGAGGCGGCTGCGCCTGGGACAGGGAGAAACTACACACCCCCCCATGGCCAGGGGTGCCCCCCATCAGCAGAGCAGCAGTACCTGACCATACCTACGCACCCCACCACATCCCCACTACAGAGTGAAACACACCCCAGCAAACCTCCTTCAAGGGGTTTAACCACAAAGACCACTTACTCCTGGAAGTCATTCAGCCCAATGCATTTTACTTGGGAGGCAGAGCGGCCTAAGAACAGGCACACCAACCATTACTACAGCTGAGCTGACACCAAATAGCTCATTACACCATGACAAGTGTTGCACCAGCGAAGTTTTGCTGCAAAGAAACCAAGCCCTGAAGTAGTGCAGCGTCAACTTCGCCATCCTCATATGGAAGAAGCCCGGCAGCTCATTGCTGCCTCCAGAAACATTACGGTCTCTGCTGCAAAGAGAACACCCGTCGCTTTGCTGACCCGTGTTAGATGCCCTAACTGGTGGCGCTCAGGTGCCTGCAGGGAGATGACACCAGGCAGGGACAGGGCAGGATGGCCAGGAGGAGCGGGACTCACTTGTAGAGGTCAGGCTGTGGCTGTTCACACTCGATCGTGGCGGTGAGGGCGTCAATGGCTTCGTCCGTACAGAGCACGGTGGTGTCCCGCACCGCGTAGTGAGTCTGGGGAGAGAAGCAGAAGCAGCATCACTATGAGCCCCCAGCAATGCAGCCCATGTTTCACCCCATTAATTAAAATACCACCACACAAAGGCTCGGCAGCACTGGCAGCTCACCCAAGCCCTTGCCCTGCTCCCACAAAACAGCCAA
>NW_009647735.1:5960876-5962765 GCF_000708025.1 Charadrius vociferus | reverse complement strand
CGGGCTGTGACTGTTCACACTCAATCGTGGCGGTGAGGGCGTCAATGGCTTCATCCGTACAGAGCACGGTGGTGTCCCGCACCGCGTAGTGAGTCTGGGGAGAGAAGCAGAAGCAGCATCACTATGAGCCCCCAGCAATGCAGCCCATGTTTCACCCCATTAATTAAAATACCACCACACAAAGGCTCGGCAGCACTGGCAGCTCACCCAAGCCCTTGCCCTGCTCCCACAAAACAGCCAAAGCATCTCTCAGCTAAAGACTGAAGTCAATAAGCTTAAGAGAAACGGCAGCGGGAAGGAGCTGTAAGGGGTATCTGTTCAGTAAGAGGTGTACCAGGAGCAGAGGGTCTTCGTTTTTCCCCCAGGGACTTGCTGCCACCTCAGCTGGGGTCGGGGGGAGGCTGCAGGTGCCCCCGGGGTGAAAGGGCTCCCGGGGACCACCCGCTCGCCTGCTCCTGAAGGTAATTAGATGCCAGCTCCAGCACCCAGGGACCAGGCAGAGCACTGGCAGACTCCAAAGATATTTTTAGCAGCTGCTGCTGTGAAGGTTCATCTCTCACAATTAACTGGAAAGCCCACGAAGGATCCACTCAGTGCCTTCCAGGCTCTATTTATAGGAGCTACTCAGAGCTCCAAGTCACGGCAGGCTGCACGGCAGGCTGCCTTAATCCATCTTCATAAACAAATTCATTAAAAAGCTTCCTCCGCTCCTTACGGGTGCGTTCCCCTCCCTGTGCATCCCGGGAGGATCCGCTACGTTATGCATGCCGTAGTCATGACATTATAAATACCCACCTTCATGCCGTTTTGGTAACCTGCCTGGGTTTTCATGGTGTAAGCAAACACACAAACACACACGCGTCTCTGGTACAAACCACAGCCTTTGTGAAACACAGCTCACACCCGTTCCCACAGCACCCAGTACCAAACCCAACCCTCATGCGGGGTTTTGCATCCACTGCTCCTGTCACCATGGGCACTGTGCAGTCACTGAGCAACACTTCAAAGCCGCATCCTGACCAGTTCCACGATCTTTACAGCCCTGGTCCTTTAGCGTATTTAGAAAACACATGTTCTTTCAGACAATGTATGACCAAAGATTTGCGCTTCAAAGACGGAGCCCTGACAAAAACCCTTCTGTGGTTCTGCTCCGGTTTTATTTAGCCAGGCATCTTTCCCATTCCTTGACCTCACATGCCCCAAATACCAGAAAAATCTCCACCAGGTAGGCAGCAGATATCAGTGCAGATGAGGTCTTTGTGTACCCGAGTGTGCTTCCCTTGCCCTCGTTTTGCAGCAAACCCTGGTTCCTGATGTTGGACCTATTTCCCCATAGAGCACCTGCTTTTCTATTCTCCCCCTTCGCCTTTCAAACTCATCTTCATCTCATCAACAAACAGGAGACAGCTCCCAGTCACCTACAGGAATCCACAAACTGGGAAAAAAACACCACAGCGCTCAATATAGAAACCCAGCAATCCACTTACAGACTCAAAAGTTAGTAAGAGCCAAGGCTCTGCAAAAGTTATGTGAACTCATGCATATAAGACACCTGACACAATAAGCCATTACCTATTTAATACAGTTATCTATTTTTAGCCTCGAGCTACTTCAGAGCTCCACTCCTCTTCACTAGTGGAACCAGTACGGTGCACCAGCACTGTGTCAGCACCTACACAAGATTTCCAGTACCAATTAACAGCCGCCCATGAAGAGACAAGCCACAGACCCCATACAATACATATCAGATCAACAATAGTATTCCCACTGACTTCAGAGCCTGCCAAAACGAGCCATGTAATTTTAAAGTGTCTTCCACTCTTACTACTTCATCTGTATAAATATTTATCAAACACAAGCACAACCAAATTTTCATGTCTTCTGATGTA
>NW_009647735.1:5938489-5960852 GCF_000708025.1 Charadrius vociferus | reverse complement strand
TTTAGAGAGGGGAGGATGAAAAAAGAAAGAAAGTCAACAGAAGAGGAGATTCATCCTGAGCAAGGCTAGTATTAAATTTCACTGCTTGATTCAGAGGGAAGGACAGAGAAAACAAAACCCCAGAAGCGATCTTTTTCTCACGCTGGCAAAAAATTCCCCAAATGAATCTAGACATACTGCCTCAAAAAGTCCCTCAGCTCACTGGAAAAGCTTGGTTAAGCCACAGCGCATTGGCAGGTAGTGGGAAGGGAGCTGCAGGCACTGCTTTACTGACGCACCAGACCTCACGAGGAGCAGGGAAGCACTAACACGCTTCCCACAATGGGCAATAAGGCAGCGCAGCCGTATCGATAAATATCGATAGAATTTGGGGCAGCGCCAGCAGAAATGGCTGTTGGAGACAAAACAGGAAACAAACAATCCCCCGGGGGGCTTCAGTGCTGACGCACTGGGAGCCAACGGAGGGAAGAGCCATAAACGCAGCCACGGGGATGGGCTCTGTGGGAGCATCCTCCAATTAAACACCTCCCTGTCCCCCTGCAAGCGCTGGCTTTAGCAGCACCTCCAAGCACCCCAGAGCACTGGCTCCCCAATCCCGTCCATCCCCGTCACCTTGAAATTGGACTCGCCATCGAGACTCGCTGTAGTGACATAACAGGTCCCGTCAACACTGCTCGAGGCCAAAAATATCAAGTCGCAGGGGAAGGTCTCATCTGCTTTCACTTCTACGATGTCTCCAACCTGGAAAAAAGGAAACGTTTACATGAAAAGCCCTCTCAGTTGTTATTAGATGGTTACAGATTTCGCTTCCCTCAAAGCCTAAGAAATCACTTTAGCTAAAACAGAAATGAGGGTTCAAGAGGTGCGCGGGTGCCTGAGCATCACTCCACAGCCTGACGGGTCAGTCCAGCCCAGCACCAACTGGAGCGCCCACGTGGCGCAGTTAGTATTTATTTCTCTGCTAAATCTTGATGGAGCAAAAGACTCTGTACCGTCTGAAGTGCAGGGTGATAAATTAACGTCAAAGATAGCGTACTTTCCGGGTGTCCTTGGGAGAGTTGGAAATAGAAGAGGACTGCCTGTCCCAGAGAAGTGCAAAACGCTGACAGATCTGTCACTTGTCAGCCCCGGTACAGCTTTTGCAAGACAGCTTTTCAAAAGCCATCAAACAAAGGCAGCTTCACTCCTTAACCGGGAACGGCTCCGGGAGCATCTCATCTGAAAATGAGCGTGCCGGGGCAGCTCTCACCACAGTACATCCCTCCCCCCCTGTCCTCAGCGCACCCCCTCCTGTTCCCACCAGCTTCAAGGATAACCTGAGTTCACTGTTAACAGTTACCTTGATTTTTTCACTCTCTTTCTGCACTTGCTTTGCATTTTCGACAATGAAGACATTGCTTTTGTTCACTTCGTTGTCAGCTCTGTGCCTCAGCCAGTCCTCGTATCCCTAGGCACACAAATACAGGCAAAACAAACTCGTAACGAAGCAACTAAACGAATAGAAGAAGATGAGGGGGAACGGAAAGAGAGGGAGAGATTAAAAAATTGCATAAATTAAGAAGTCCTCAAGACCTCCTTCGTGCCTGACAAATCATCAACCAGAGTATCTCAGGCTGAAACAATTTATTTTAAAAACTTCATATGCATATTTGACAGATTCAGAACAAACTAAAATAACACACAAAAATAATCTATATGCAGCACATGCAATGAGCAGCTAAATTACTGTAACGTGTTTCTATTATTCTCAGTGTTGGCAAGAACGGGTTGATAATGTGAATAATACACTTAGCACCCTGCGAATCTTTCCTATGGTAACGCAGGACAAGACTCTTCCTCTTCAGTCCTCACTTGAAAGGATAAAACATTCAGATTTGAAGCAGATGGATTTTACTCTAGCTCTCCCTTTCTGGCCCCTGCAGAAGAAACTTCTTTTATTATTCAATCCTTCTGCAGAGGAAATTTTAAATGGCACATGTGCGCACCATGGGAGGAAAAGAGGCTTTTAACACCACAAGATGTGGACTACGTATTTTGAGGACTAGCGGAGTGGTTGAACAGAACCTGTCCTTTCCATTTCCCAACACGGGAGCAGAGCAGGGGCTATATTTGGAGCATGTCTCTGCATCCTGCAAAGACTCGGAGAGCATTTCTAAAATAAGAAGAAAAATTCAAGTAAAGCCAGAACTACAGCGGTAACCTTTACTGACCCTCACGGCTTGCTCACAGCAGTATGTATAGAGATGTTTTACATTGCCAAAACAAGAGACCAGTAACCACACTCGACACAGCCTCTCTCGAAAAGCACCAGTATACGTGTCTGACCTTCTGAGAAGGGTTCACCAAACCTAGCAGCCCATTCTGGTGACTTCTGAGTCTATCCAAATACACGCTCATCGTTTTCTCCGCCATATGTCCCAAAGAGCATCTCCCTCTCCCCACACTGGCACTTGTACCTGTTTGATAGCTGTGACCGTGATGACAAAGAAGAGCGGGAGGCCGCTGGTCACCGGGCTGGTCGGGGTGTCCACTATCACCTGCAGGGAGAAAAAAAAAATGTACTGCTGACAACTGGTTTTCACACAGCAGAAGAAACAAAAACTCTGGTAATGGGGGAAGAAGGGTGCTCATCCCACTGGGGCTAAGTCCCAGCCCAGCAGAGGAGGGAGGAAGGGACAGGGTACACACGGAGGACAAGCACAGACGTCCCCAGGAGTGCTCTCCGCCACCTCGAGAAGACTACAATACCTCCTCCTGAAGGCCACAGGATGCCCTCAGATGGGAAAACCCTATCAAAAGTAGCTTAAAACTTACACTTAACCCTGCCCAAGGAGGAAAGAAAAGCCTGGATGAATAGGCTGCTAAGGATGGGCTACATAAATGCAACTGCTCAAAGTGTGGATGCCAGTGAGCCTGCACCCACCACAGGATGTGCTGGAGAGGACTGAGGCAGGGAAGGAGGACAGAGCAGAGGTAACAGCAACGCATGAAGTGAAAAACACCCTTATTTCTCACTGAGCCACAGGAGGGCCATTTCTCCTCTTTGGCAGTGACGACAGGGCACATCTGGACCCTAAAACACAGCTGGTTAGGAGAGGGAGGACACCACCAGTCACCTTGAACCATTGACACTCAGGTTAAAGATAACAAGCATCAGCCCAAATTCCCTAGAAAATACACGGCAGAACGGAACACGAATACTTAAGCAAAACATAAATCCACATTTTGCCTTTAAGCTCTGGAATTTGGAGTTAAGAGCAGGATTTAAGCACAGTGACCGCACGAGGGCCTTGGGGTGGAGAGCCGGATCCTTCCCGAGCCCCGTGCGGTGCTCACACTGTGCCTCCAGCCAGCGCTGCAGTGAAGACTGAGCCCCTTCATCTTTAATTAAAACTACGGGCTGCGGGAAACCGCTGTTTCTTCTGACTGTATTGTGACTTGGCCCGAAGGGGAAGAACAGCAAAACAGGTTCATAACTGGAAGGGAATAACACAAGAGGAGGACAAGCTGTGCTCTTGATCCACCTTATAAAACCAGGGCACACAACTTTGGCCATTTTTCCCCTTGTCACCAGAGAGGACGGAAGCACGGGAGGCAGATGGTGAGGGTTATGACGAAAGGGATGGGGAAGCTCTGCAGAAAGGCTTTGTGTCCCCACAAAGGGACTTTGTCTCCCTCCACTTGTTTGGCATGCTCTCAAACCACAGCATCTGTATATTTATTGTTTTAGGCTGCCCATAAAAAGCTGTTAAGGACAGGACTGCTCTTATCAGCTGGGAAGAAGCTACGTGGACACTTTTAACTCTATGAAATGCCATACAATGCAATTTTACCCTGCACTATTGGACCCAAAGAGAGAATAGCCAGAAGATACCAAAGAGGGAGAGACACACCACAAGAAGCAGCCAGGTAAGTGGTGCATGAATTAATTAATATGAGGGTAAACCAAGATAAACACAATAAATATTTCCAGGAACACAAAGCCCTGGGTGTAAAATGTTTACAAACAGACAAACAGAAAGTCTGGTAGAAACCAGACTTTGGAGGAACCACCTTGAGCAAGGATGGTGCCAAGTGTCACAGGGACACATCACACACAGCATGTGTGATGGCCACTCACTAGGGTGGCATCATCGACGTTCAGGCCAGTCAGCCAGAAATCATCTTGCAAAAACCAGACAGATCTTGGGAATACAAGGAGGAACTTTGGCTTTTAGCTGAGAAGGGCAAGGGAGAGGACCTCCTACTGCCCAGCGGGGGAGTTTTCTGCACTGGACAAGATGCAGCTGTATGTATTTGTTTAGACAAACAACACAATTTCTGTCCACACAAATGCAGTGTTATAGATGCATGAACACAAATATTTGATGAAGTCCCCAGAATAACTCATTTGTGTATTTGGAGATTCACTCCCTGCGCATCCCATAGCTGGATACTGCTCTTCTCCTTCACAGCTGGAGGAAAGCCGAGGGACACACAAGCAACGAGCCAGAACATCAAAGGCAGACTCCTTTGAAGCTATTTTTGAGCTGGTTTAGGACTTCAACAGCTTAATTTGGATCCACTTAAAAGTGACAAAATCCTCCTGTTCCTTAATAGTTTCTTCCCGACTCATTGTTTAGGAGACTGAAGACCACAGAGTTCAGAAGTTGTCTCCATCAATGAAAAGAGACACTTTTCATTCCAGGCGCCTCCTAAATTAGCTTACTGCCATCAGCTCGGTCTGTCTACAAACATACTGGGACTGTGCTTACTCCAGGCCAGCCGCTTCCACCAGGACTTTACTGGCAGTTTCCTTTGAGTGTTGCAATAGATGAACCAGAGAAACAACTCCTGTTAGTGCACTAAGAGGTGTTTTATGTTTAGTGCATGTACTTTCTCTTCCTCTCTGTAAAACGAGGTCTGAATTTGGAGTCACAGAATAACAGACATTCGATAAAGGGTTTCAGCAGCAGGTAGAGCCGATGCACCAGGCAACTCTCCAATGCCTTGATACTTCAATCCCAATGCAGCATGTAGGGCAATTCTATTAATTTAAAGTAATTTAAAGATAAGCACCAAGGTTCAAGCTAGAGATGCCATTTATCAAGGTATAACCCTGGATGTTTTAAATGAATGGAGTGGCCCTGAGCGCTTTTTTAAGGCAAGTGACATATCCAGAACAATGAGCGCCCGGGCGCAGTCGGTTACTCCATAGAGCAGCACATGTATTAGAGCTGCCAGGTAGGTTTTTCTTCAGTTGGGCTTGTTTTTTCTCTCTAATAAAGAGTTAATCACAGATCACAAAATAAAACCAAGGAGGAACAGCAAGGCTCTTCTCTCACCTGCATATCCCTGTGCCTAAAATGGGTAAGCAGCTAAATCGCAATGGGTTTTGTAAGTATAATCAAGACTATCCCATGTTCTTCACGGCCAGAGGGTCAACAGATAAAATGTAATACCGCGTCACTAAACGGCTGACTACACAAAAAGGACATCCCGACTCCAGGGCATTGCTTCAATTCAAGGCAAATTACAAATTCGCTCTGACAAAAATGGAGCAATGCCAGCGAAACCAGCGATGGAGGCGAGCCAACTGATGCCGGGTAAACTGGCCTTTCGTGTAGTACTGCCAGGAGGAACCATCCTCGGCCGTCATCTTGGGATCCCCTGTTTCTGCAGCTGCTGCTGAAATCCCTATAATCCGTAACTCTTTAAGGATAAAAGATTTTAGACACTCATCTTTTGAGTGCACAGCCTAGAACAGAGTGATACCTCAGACCCAAACCACCAAAACCCCAGAAGTCATCTAAAAGCAGGCTGTTTGCAGTAGCTGCACATTTAATTTGCTGGGGTAGAGGTTTTGATGCCTATTTTCAGCCCTAGAGCAGGTCATCCGCTGAGCCCCAGGCCTAAGCACAGGATTTAAATGGTAAGTGCACTGCAGTGATTTTCCCAAACTGCCTCCCGCCCAGTGCGTTTGGAGAGCCTGCTCTCCTTGGCTGACAGAACAGAAAACGAGTGTTCAGGTTTGCCCCATAACCAAAGCCACAAAGCAGAGCAGAGAAAGTTTGTCCGTGTACGAAATTTGCTATTTTGGCTGTGTAGAGCAGCTTCCTGAAGCTCCACATTCCTAAAGCTCATGCTATGCATTTTCTGAATTTTACTGATTACAGTCTCTCTCTCCTGCTTGCCTTGAAACTCACTACAACTGAGATATTTCTATATCATATAACTTGGGAAAATACACAGTTATACAGAAGTAATAAAGATGATTAAAAAAAAAATGTAGCATGTAGTCCTGTAGCATCAAACATATTTTCACTGGTTGGCTGACCTTAACACTTAAAGAGTTAAGATGGTTTTAAAATTGTTTGAGCAGTCATTCAAACATCATCTCAAACAGGCCTAAACATTTTAATTGTTATTATACCTTGGACAGTGTGCCGGAATTACAACACAGCTTTCAATTAAAAAAAATAAATCAGCTTATAAGCACCAGAGTCAGTTTTGAACCTCAATTCTTGTTCAAGCTGTGCTTACCATCCGTACATAAATACAACCCACCCTTGGCATGAAAGCTCTTACCTGCACGAGGAAGATGATGAGGAAGTAGAAGTTGGCAATTCTTCTAAACTGCTCGAAAAGGTTCTTCGGGAGGAAGTTCCAGAGGGTGTACTGTGGGGAGAGAAGGGGGAGGGGCTCACAAACAGACCAAGATATGGGGCTTACTGGGGACTTTGGCTACAAAACGAGAAGCATCTGCACAAAACAGGAGTTTTCCCTTTCACCCAGCGAGGAGCACCACAGCCAGCTCTCCGAGCAGCCCCGACGTGCTCCAGGCACAGGGCCTGTGGAATTTAAGAACAACATGGAAAATAATGGCTCTAATACCTGATCTTTCAGTCTGCCTGGAATAAGCAAAGAATAATAAGCAGCCAAGTCTCAAGACCAATGTCCACTTAATTATAAAACGAGACTGGTGAGGTGAGAAGATTTCATGCCTAGCAAATCTAAAATGGAAAAAAAGAGCAAGGACAAAACATTCAAGAATAAATCAGGGAAGAATTAAAATTAGTGCTAAAACAAACTACTTGTCCAAGAGGGAAATGACACAGGCAAAGGTGTCTCTGAAGGACCCTCTTTGCGTGCCAGAGAAATGTCAATGGGAATGCTACACCAGTTAAACACGGTTAGAATTAAAACATTTCCTCACTATAAACTCAGACAGCACAGGGACATAAAAACAAATAAGATCCAAGCCGTATAAAAAAAGAAAATTGAGGAAACACCCCCTTACAGCTCAAGTACAGTAAAACTGAAGCATAACTGTATGCTGAGCATCATGAATCCTAAGCAACGTACTATGTATCCAGCTGTGTTGACAATATCGGGTGCCACTTGTTTGATATTTTACTTGAATTGGCTTCAAATCTTTTGAAATGGCTTCATGAATGTCATGGAAAAAAGCTAAGCAGAAGGCAGACGGGTGTCATCACAGTTTTCCACCATAAACAAAAGCTGCATTAATACCGTATGAATGTTTCCCCTATCATCCAAAGGGATAAACAGAGCATGGTTATTTTCGTCCTATCTCAAGAGAGAAAAACAACCACTGAACAAAAAGTAAAATAGGGGAATCGGATTTTTCTGTCCATTTATAAAATAACCCTCACTCCCTTTAGCAAATCTACGCTGCTGTTGTCTCGTGCTGGATTACATTTAACCTGTCCTTTAATCCCAAAGGGAATGCCAGAAAACATTTGAAAAAAAACCAACTCAAAACAACTTAAAATCAACCCCACAAAACCAATGTGTCCATGTGCTTTGCTCTCTCATCCAGCCTAGAAGGAAGGATCTTGTATGAACCCTTACTGGGACTGATGGGGAAAATAAAAGACTAATGGAGAGACTGGTGTAAGGTATGTAGCAGGCTGCTCCGCTCACAAAGGGACCTTCACATCCATCCTCCA
This sequence comes from Charadrius vociferus, assembly GCF_000708025.1. Classification (NCBI taxonomy): domain Eukaryota; kingdom Metazoa; phylum Chordata; class Aves; order Charadriiformes; family Charadriidae; genus Charadrius; species Charadrius vociferus. The sequence goes on along the minus strand of NW_009647735.1, from coordinate 5,952,900 downwards.
GGAATCCAGAGTTTCTCAATTTCAAAAACAACCGTCAAATAAAATCAGGGGGGAATACGTGAGTGGGGAATCCATGCACATGATGGCCCTGGACGAGCAGAGCTAGCTCACCTTGGAGGAGACAATCCTGTTGTCGCAGAACTTCTGTGCCACGTACGCATCTGTTTCCGAAACCGGACGGTGCCCAACCACCACAGTGCGTGTACCGACCCGCTTCTCTTCCCCAGCACACTGTCAGGGCAACCAGTAAAGGAAAAAATTAGCTTCTAGCTCAAAAAAGGTCAAATATTTGTATTAATAGCTTCCAGCTTCTGAATGCACCATGCTGTTTGTTGGAAATAAGGCAGCTAGAACCTTGAAAATTCACTTCTCTACTTGAGCATGGGGAACAAAGAGGCGCACGTAGGGTCATTTGGCAAAACCAAGGCAACACTGAGCTTGCAAGCTGGCATCCCCACTGCGGCTCAGCCACCCCCAAGGACCACAGCCTGTCCTACACACCACCGGGGCAGGTCATCGCTCGTGTCCACCATGCTCCTGCCCTACACAGGACAGACGTTGCCTGTTTTGGCATCCTGTGCCCATCTGCCAGGCACTTTTTCTTTTTGAAGGAGAATGCACCTTCATCGAGCACTTCAGGCAACTGGGAATTTAATTTATTGTCTACACTTCTCTTCCTAGTCCCAACCAGGAGAGCCCTTCAGCCTCAGGTTCCTTCAGTGGCTCCAGGCTTTACCCCACCAATGATGGTGGAAACTGCGCCCTCCTTTACAATCGCCCTCCGGTCAAACCCTGAAGTCCACCTGAAATGCCTCATCACCACACTGGTGCATGCAGACTTGGGATTTAACTTAAAAAAAAAAAAAAGTATACTTCTTCTATTTTCAAATCTCAGATAAAACCAGAAATTATGAAGCAGACAGTTTCACACCACAAACTCCTCAAAAAGACACGTGAGGATGCCAGCTTGTCTTGCTGGGGTTTTATCTTAAAGCAGAATGAGATGCCAGGAGTGAATGATAACCTGGCACCATGGGGGCTCCGCGGCAGCCAGGGAAGGATGAGGGGAACAGCAGCAGAATAAATTCAAGCAGAGGGGAAGCAGAGCGGCTCCGCAGGAGGAGAGCATCCCTTGTACAAAGCCATGAGGGATACTTGCAAGCGGCAAGGAGGGGCTCTAGCAGAGACCCAGTCATCCCCACCACCCCGGCAGGCTTCCCAGGGGAGGTCACAGTGCCCGGCTAATTAAAGATAGATTCTCCCAATCCAATGGAGCGTGTGTGAAAATAGCACAGAGTAAACAAGGTATACTCAAAGTAACAGTGCTCTTCTATTTAAATGCAACTCTTAAATATGGAATTTCCAACTTCCTATAACTTAATTTAAAAACACTGGCAAGCTAGTGAGGAGGCAGAGGCAGTGCAGGTCCCTGCAGCCCCTGGTGGATGGGGCAACACCATGGGCTCCATTTCCATCAGCTTCCAGCTCCAGGCTGCCCTGCATACCCAACATCCTCGGTGGATCAGAAAAGTCTATTTTCAAAATAAAAAAACAAACAAACAAACAAAAAACCAACCCTGTGCAATAGTTGGGGGAAAAAAAAATAAAATCAGCTTTTTTGTTCTGTCCAAGTTCCACCTTGCATACAACAAAGTGTCGCTGCCACAGATGCTCACAGCCAAGGGAGGGGACCTGGTTGGCACCAAGGACGTGTTTTGCAAGGTTGAACTTAAAATTATAAAGTGAATTTAAAATGCTCACTAAGAGGAGATGGAGATCGAAAGGGGGAGATGGTCGTCTTAGGCCAGGCTAAGATTTTCTTAGAGTTAAGGTTTTGGATTTTAAAACATGAGCAGGGAAGACATCTGTCACTGTTCATGGTTCAAGGGCATTAGCAGGCAGCAGGGCTGCTAAAACACCAGCAGATACTGTTCATACTCCACTTAGTCTTATTAATCCTCAACCTCTAGAGCTTGTTTGCTTTGAAACCCCACCAGGGCAGGTGCCAAAAATGCCAAATCCCCGTCCCAGGTCAGCTGCACGGCACAGGCTCAGCCCGCCGCCCGCGGATGCTGCTGGCACGCCCTGGGTCTGGCGCAGCATCCCAGCCAGCCGAAGGGCCCGTCGCAGGCACCTCATCAAGCTGCAAGCAAAACCCAGCTGGAGAAAAGGCACTCTGAAAACAACCCCACTAAGACAGCAAGGCCTGGGATTCACCACTGCTTAGGGAAAGCGTAAAAAAAAAATAATTAAAACCCCAAAATCTAAGCCAATCTAATTCATGTACCTGGAGCAGTGAGGATTGAATGAGTGCTGCTGCACCAGGAGCAGGGTCTGCCCAAAGGAAGCGGCAGCCCTCCCTTCCCCCTGCTCTCCACCCATGTCTTTAATTAAAGAAGTGTTTTTACACCACACCTAAACCCGGTTGGGTGTGCTGACCACATTGGCTACAGCCATCCTCAAACCTCCAGCGGCAGCCACTCAGAGAGGAAGAAGAAAGTTTCTCGCAACCATGTCCTGGCATCGCCGGGATGCAGAGCCAGTCCCATCTCCACCACGCACAAATGGCTCCCCAAACACAGCTCGGACAGGCACACAGTCCCAGGGAGGGAATGCCACCAGCCTGGCACGGCGTGACCACCCTCCCAGCCTCATCACCCACCACCTGCAGAAGCAACAGCACATCTTCTGAACAAGAAACCACAATCACAGAATGGTTCAAGTTGGAGGGGACCTTGAAGATCACCCAGTTCTCCCCCCCTGCCCTGGGCAGGGACACCTTCCACCAGCCCAGGTTGCCCCAAGCCCCGTCCAACCTGGCCTTGAACACCTCCAGGGATGGGGCAGCCACAGCTTCTCGGGGCAACCTGCGCCAGTGCCTCACCACCTTCACAGTCAAGAATTTCTTCCCTATATCTAAACCTACCCTCTTTCAGTTTAACACCATTACCCCTCATCCTGTCGCTACATGACGAGACCCAAACAAGATCTGCTGTATTATGTAGGTGGCAGCCGCGCGTCTCACCAACCTGCACCCCGGGACCGAGAGGCAGAGCCATTCATCCATGCCATGGCAGCGTCATGGAGCACAGACAGACTGTCCCTGAGCCTGAAATCCCTGCCGTGTCCCTGGGCAGAAGCCGGAGCCAGGCACGCCTGGCGAGCATCCCTCCAGCACGGAGAGGAAACCAGAGCTTCCCCTGGCTGCGGTGGGAAAGAGCAGAGGCGAGGGTTTGCCAAACGCACGCATTGGCACGGAAGCAACAAAGCTCTGGGTAAAACACTCCTGGAAAAAATGTACACAAGCAGTTACTCTGCAAGACAAGCCACAGAAAACCTGGAGCATGGTAGATTTAGATTAGGTATCAGGAAAAAACTCTTGACTGTGCGGGTGGTGAGCCCCTGGGGCAGGTTGCCCCGAGAAGCTGTGGCTGCCCCATCCCTGGAGGTGTTCAAGGCCAGGTTGGACGGGGCTTGGAGCAACCTGGGCTGGGGGGAGGTGGCCCTGCCCAGGGCAGGGAGGGTTGGAACTAGATGATCTTTAAGGTCCCTTCCAACTCTAACCATTCTGTGGTGATTCTTTGTGAAGCCCCAGAACAGAACCCAAATCCCAAGTGTGGTGTGCCAACTGAGCCCCACCAAGTTACCACCAACAACTCCTAGGTGGGCTTTCACCCCTCAGCTCCCCTTCAGTTATTTATTTGAAGCATCTCCTGCAAAGATGACAGCAACCCCCTCCACTAGTCCACGGTGCACTAGAGCCCTCTGCGGCAGCAGCCAAGGAAGAAGTCCTCACTCCATGGTCTAACCAGTCTCCCACTGCTCCTGGTGTTTCGTTTCCCATTCCCCTGCCCGCCCCACGGTGTCACACCAGCAGCTGGAAGGCTCCACACCACATCTCTCCATGTTTTTTTTTTTCCCCACCTCCCAGAAAGCAAGCACACACCACGATGATGCCTGCCGCAGAGGCATTGGCTCAGCCTGGCAATTAAAAGCTCTCATTTTGACAAGCCCACCTCAAACAGCTCGCTGAGCTGCTAATAGATTGCTAAAGTCTTAATAACAGCTCTCAACGGAGACTTAAGAGGAGATTTAGGGAGTGACTGTCAGGCTTTTGGGAAAATTATAAAATATGCAGATTAGCGGGGAGAGGATTTAGACGACTTTTCCCGACCGCCTTTCATCAAAAATTTTAATTCTGATGGCAAAATAAAAAGAAAGTATTACTTGGATACAATTCAAACGGCTGCCTCGTTGCCTGGTGGGGTTTCATAAAGCCCGTGCTGCAGGGCACAGGAGTTGGCTGCTGCCAGCAAAAGCCAGAGTTTCTTCTGCTGTTTAGAGCTGGGCATGCCAAAAGGTTTATTTAAGGAAATAAACAATCGCATCCTCCCCATACGTGCTTTATCACCTCCCTCTGCCCGAGGCGTGGTGTTTGCGGGAGCACTGGGACAATCAGATCTATCCGTGGGGATTAGCGGTGCCTGACTGCCAACGGCCTCGGGACCGTGCGGTGGGAAGCTGCACTGCATCCTCCCACCAAGCCATGAGGATGTGGGGATGCTGGAAGGTGTCCCCATTCCCCTCTCTGCCATACCATGCCCCAGCAACCCAGAAGAGCTGGCAGACACAAAGCAGCACCCCAGGGGCCACCCCACATCCCAGGAATCGAGAGGAGGGAGAGAAAGAGGTATTTCTGAGAAGAGCCGTTATCCTGTTTGCACCACTTGAGGACCAGCCCCAAAGATGTGGGGGTCTCCTGCAATGTTTCAAGCTCCTGCTCTGCTCCCCCAGCATCTAACCAAGCCCATCAGTGAGCCAACCTTTCCACAGGGCATCCAACCCAGACTGCTCCTGAAGTAGCTGAGCTGGAATACATCAGCCAGCAAGTCAAACACAAATTATAGGAGATAAAGATGAGGCCAGGGAAGCTGTTCTGCCAGGAACACCCTTCTGAGTTGGCATCTCCCTATCTGTCTTCGCTTCCCACCTCAGGCAGGACCAGGCTGCAGTAATAACTAACCGCATCCTCGCCAGCGCTGCGGGCACACACAGCAGGGCAAAGTGCTGCTTCTGTGGTACAGCCTTCCTCCTGCCATGGAGAAATTCGGATACAGAACGTATTTCTGTTAAACATTTTGATGTAACCCAACCTTCCTGTACTGTCAACTTTGCATGAAGCCCAATTATTGCCTGAAGCAGCAGTTCTGAAAAGACAGCATTAGGGATAATGGCTATTTTCTTACGTCATCCAAATTTAAAAAGCCCACCTACACCGCAAGGTATGCTGAGGCTCGGCATTTTGCTATAAGCTTTTCTTGTAGGAGTGAGGAATAGGTACGATTTGAAGGCATCAGACCAGGGCTAAAAAAGTCCATAGATGCAACTCATTACCCAACATCATTTATGACTTGAAGCTGTTGGAACCACTATGTAGAGACAGCAGAATTCCTTTTGCAGTCCACAGCACTCCCCAAATTCTTCGCTGGAGTTTGGGCAAACCTCCCTTTGTGCCTCTTTCCCTCTCCATCGATGATAGAGATGTCCTGCCGTGGCACAACAGCTCCCGCCTGCTCCCCGCAGAGCCTCCTCTGCACCCCCGTCCCACCCCCAAATTTCTGGGAATCCATCATGGCACCACACACAGGACCCAGCCAGTACCTGCTAAAAAGTTGCAAACCTGGGTAAAAATTAGCAAGCCTGGGTAAAAATTAATGGAGTTAGACTGAGTTCAACAGGAGAGGTGAACCTGTGCCCTACAGCCGCCGTTGACACGGAGCCACTCTAAGCGGGCTATTTCTAGGGCAGCTGCAAAACGCAGTGTTTAATTATATCCCCCATATGGAAAACAAGTGTCTGTGCTACCTGCTGGCCCCATTTCCAGAAACAAATAGCGGCGGAAAAAACCCCAAAACCCCACCACTTGATTTACTATAGTTTCAGAAAGCACCTAAACCAGAACTAACTAATCAAAAGAAACTCCTTTCATATTTGCTGAAGATATCTTCAAGCCACAAAGTAAACACAAATAATTCATAGAAAAGAGATCTAATAAAAACCACAGGCATTTTAAAAAAAGTCACCTGCTAAAACCGGAGATAATTATATGTACAAGTACAAAGCTCAAACATTTGAATGGAAACATAGCTTATATTAAATATATGCAGAAGAAAGATTAAAATCACATTACTTGTCTTAGATCTCATGAATAGTTTAAAGTCTAATCACTCCCGTATTGTTCCATTTATCATAAAAGTAGTAGAGAAGACGACCTGATTTACAGAAAAAGCCAGCAAAAATAACACCACCTCCCAAAACAGCCTGTTCTAGCTCCCGTTTTGTTTAGCCCCAGAAAAAGAAACACACTGACAATTTTAAAAAGCCTCTGTAAATTTACCATAACCTCCCCAAACTGTCTGGCAGTCTCAAAAAGTCGCTCAGCACACCACCGACCTCATTGCCCAACCGATATATTTTTTTAATTGAAATTTTTCTTGCCAATTTTTCTATTACTTTTTGTCCTTAGTCATTTCTATGCAAGTACAAGCGATGCTTTGAGAAAATCGTTAATAATTTAAGAGTTCAGACTATGCTTACCCACACCGACCACATTTTTAGGCAGATCTCCTGATTTAGAGAGAGAACTCCATCGATCGGGATCAGCCCCACCGTTCTCCCCTATGTCTGTGGGAAAGGGTCAATAACACGCAGAGTCCTCGGGGACAGAAAAACAACATCGCATTTCAAACACCAAGAGCCCATAGGTCCAAGAGAAACGGCTGAAGGTGAGTGCAGCTCTGAGCTCGTTTCCCACCAGAGGGGACTTTTGGTGCTCATCCCTAAGTGGAAAAGGGAAAAATGGTACTTCAGGAAAGCAAAAGGTTGAAATTTAAATCCCTTGTCCTCTGTTGAGGCTGAAGCGCCTACTGATATTTTAACCAGAGAGAACAGGACCACCAGGCAGTGACCACTGGGGACAAGCTGGCTCCAGCCGAGGGGAGGGCATAACCATTGGAGCCCCCAGACCAAGTAGAACAACGAGCAAGAGCCAAAGAGGAGCCATGGGAAAAGGACCGATACTTTTTCTTTTTTTTTTAAACCATGGTCAATACATGATGGAGCTCAACACCCAGACCTCGTCCCTGCTCCCCACTGGGGATGACAAAGCCGTGAATCATGAGCTCTAGCAGAGCATCCCTGACCCAGATCACATCATCCTTACTGCAAATTGAGGCACGTCCAGCAACACGAGGGGCCCGTCCCCTCTGTCCCAAGGACACGCTGCCTCACCATATGGGCTTGCAGGAAGGTCACCTTCACCAAGGACAATGGGCTGAAGAACAGCAGAGCCCGACCGGGCTGTTTCCTGGAAAAGCTGACTTAGTCAATAAAGCCACCCATAAAAGCTGAGAGAAAGACGGCGGGGTGGGGAGAACAGGGGAAAGGGCTACTTGAAAGATTTAAGAAGGGTGGAGAGAGGAAATAGAAGAGGGTGGTTTTTTTCCCCAGATAATAAATTTACAGGAGGGCCCAGCCCTCTCCCGGACTCGCAGAGCACCGCAGTCACAGCCAAGAAGAGCTTTTTTTGGTGTGAGTTTTGGTTTGTTCGGTTGTGGGGTTTTTTTTTCCACCCGGAGGCAGCCTACCCCAAACCACACAGTACTGCATCTTCCCAGCAAACATGCCACATCGGCTGTAATCACAGCCTCAGTTCAGCAGCGCTTCGCAGAAAAGCCAGGTTCAGGTATGATGCAGAAAGCCAAACCCAGCAGATAAGGAGTGGAACAGCATTACTTCAATGCTGCTGGTTTGCGGAAAACCCGTTGCTCCTGTTCAAACATACCCACCGACCTTTGGAAGTTTTCGGGATCTCAACTCTTCCCCCCCCCCCTGCCCTGTTGGCAGCCAGGGTTATGAAACTGTGGCTCATCTTGAAATGCAGGCAGCATATTTTTATTTTTGGCAGTCCAAAAGAAAAGTTCGACCAGCATGCTGTCAGCATATCAAATTCAGGCTCATAGGAACACTTCAGGCTCGAGAACAGAAAAAGGACTTTGAATAAGAGCCCGAATGTTTTAAAGAGGTCACAAAGCAAATACGATGAGGTCTTCCCATGCTCAAACCTCTTCCTCCCTCTCTTCCCCAGCTCAAGCTGTGCACATATGTCTGCTCATCGGCAGCTCTTTTAGCAGGGCAGCGAGCTCTTCAGAGCAGTGATTTGCCTCGGCAAAAATTAAAGTAAGAGGAAACAGGGAAAAAAAACCTCCAAGTTTGCATTTGGCCATGCTTGCATCAGCCAGCAGAGCTATAATTTGTTGGTTTTCCCTGTTGCTTTCTGGTCCTCTGAAAGCCTGAGCTCTTCAGTTATGGAAACAACAACAAAAAAAACCTTAAATACCACGTTACACATCCCAGCTCTGCCAGACATTACTCTGACCTCTGCCACCTACAGACATCTTGCCCTTTTTTTAAGTTTTCCCAGCATTTCAGAGCCAGCCAGCAAAAAGCACACCTCCCAGAGCAGTTTCCTCCCCTTTTCCCCCCTCCCGGGGAATCGAGCCCACCTGGCCACCCACTCCCGGGGGCAAAGCCTGCTGACCGCCCCCCACCACCACCACCACAGCGCACATCATCACAGCAACCCAGAAACAAGGGCTGGTACCCAAGCCCGCATCCCCCCAGGGATGCTGTCCTGTCCTATTTCCCACACCACCACAGCCATCGTGGGGTGCCCGAGCCCTGCACCAGCATCACAGGGTGCCCTCAAGCCCCTGCGGTGGGTACCCACGGTCCCAGCCCCCCTCTCCCCCACATCCCATACTGCTCGCTTAGATTTTTTCCACTCCAAAAAAGTAAAAGCTGTGGGTTTTCTAACCCTCCCCTTGCTGTACTGCAGAGAAATGTTTCCACAGAAGTAGCAGGAGATAAAAGCGAGGAAAAAAGAGGAAGGAATCACCTACTTCACCCCTTCCTCCACAGCCACCATCAGCTCCGTGCGCCCCAGACCCCATTGGGAGTATTTTCACCCCCAGATACTACAGTAACCAACAGATTTATCCTTGTGGCTGCGGGCACGTTTACACCAGGATGCTGGATCAGTGCAATCCACCCAGTCAGGAGAGAAATCCTCAACATGTGGCCCAGAACTGTTTATCTTCAGGAAATCCTTTTGGCTCAGTGTTCCTGCCGGCCTGGGTAACATAGCGGCAGAGCAGCTCCAGCAAAGCACACCCTGCCTAGGGCTGACCGGGCACCCACACCAAAAGATGCCAACAGCACAGCAGCCGGGTTTAAGCCGATTTCCCTCCTGCTGGCATCCACAGGGATCTGGAGATGAGGTCTGAGCTGGTCCCAGGATGCCAGGATTGACACACGAGGAGTTTTGCTGTGGTCCATCCCTGCACTGTCAGCTGCAGAAGTGGGAGAACAGGGCAGCATCCAGGGAGGTGACTCACAGCCATCCCCATCCCATCCCACCAGCCACTTTCCCTAGTCAGGCACCAGGATAAGGGCGTTCCTGCTCTCCCAGTTCGCAAGACAAGTACCTTCACCCAAAGTTTCCTCTCCCTGCACATCCAATCTTCCCAGCCTGCGCTTACCGGAACGCCACTTGTCAAGTGGGAAATCCCACTTCCATCCATTCAACTGCGCTGGAAGAAACCGCCCCACGGAAATGATGTACTCCACAATATTAATTTGACTGATACAAGGACAACAGCCCTCTGGGCATCGCAGCTAATTTTACTGCGCTCCCTCCCTGAGCAAACATTTATAAGAAAAGGTGAGCCAGCAGGAAAAACAAAAAAAATAATAAAAACCTTTCAGAGTGAATAAGACTGGCATGCAAAACACCACCCTGTGAGCCCTCCCAAATAAATCAATATTGCATTTTAAGGTTGGCGTTGCACGGGGGCTGCTGCTGAGCGGGTGCCCCCAGTGCAGCCCAAGCCCCCCGGCAGCGCTCAGGACTCCCCCCCCCTCGCTCCCTACAGGCATTAGCTGCTCAGCTGTGTGCGAACACTGGGGAGGAATTACACAGAAAACATAATAAAAGATGGCAGAGCTGCTCACAAAGTGGTTTTTTTTCCCCTACATTTAATTTCCCGGCACTAAGATACTTTTTTTCCCCTCTTAAGCCAATTGAGACCCAGGCGATGGAGCACAGAGTTGCTGCAGTCTAGCGGTACTTAATTTTTATTACTGCTGAAAAGATCTTGGATTGCAATACCAAAGAAACACTTCAAATTGTCTAGTCTTGCCTGTTGCACATCTTACTCAGCTTTTCTAGATCCTTTACTGCACAAGAAAAATAGGATCCCTCTGTTTTGCAAATCAGTGCATTTGTCACAGTATTTCAAACAAATTACATTTACCAAGCGACCATTGCCTCCGTTTCCCACTTTAAATAGCATTAAAAGGCTATTTATAGGCTTAAAAAAGCCTTATAAAATCTTATTAAGGTGTACAGTGCATTTTAAGATAGGCCAGACATAAAGACTGGTTGCTGACCCTTTGAAAGTACACAGCTAGAAATTACCAAGCCATCCTCCTAACACCCTACAAAAGCCAGAGCAAGGCCCCTTTCACCTATAAATCCTGCAAAATTCACCTGAAATCACAGGGCAAAAAGCTCACAGCATAGCACTGCTTGTCCAAGACGACAAAGGAGGCTAACAGGCATCTTGTCCAAGCCATGAACAAAAACTGAGGAGCCCGATTTGCTCTCAAAATACCCGGCTATGATAGCCGTGCAGGTGCTTACCCCTGCTGCAGGAAGAAAACAAAAAGCCCTTTACAAAGAGCCGGATCAAAACTAAGTGCATTAAGCTTTCATTAATGAGAACAGGACAAACGTCTCTGTACTACAAACACGATCAATTACAGCCGGATGGCGAGAGCAAGGATGCTTTTAGGCTAAATTGGCTTCAGCTGGAATTCCATCTCAAACAAAATGACTCAAGTTTGGGGAAGAATAGTGACTGAAGTCAGCAAGATGCCACAGGTGGCCAAAAGAGAGATGGACACATCGCAAATTGCATGCAGAAGGGATTGCATAAGGAGCTAAAACACTTTTATGCAGAGTACTGGTTCTGAGCAGCATCTGTGGCAGCGAGCATCCCTACGAGAGCATGAAAAAAGACGCAGGGGAGGAGAAAGCACAACCCAGGAGTGCCTCCCTTCCACTAGCGAGCCCCCGGCTAGTGCCCCCATGGCTCCTCTCCCCAGCCAACCTCACTGCCCTACCTGTGGGCAGGCAGCGCAATACCTAAATGCACTTTGCAGCCATCGAACTGGTGCCTGATGCCAACCACTGGCTGGCAGCTCTATGGATTTTGGCTAAGCCCATAAGAAAAAAATAAATATATATATATAAAAGGAAGAGCCCATAAACAAAAATATATATATATATTTAATGCACCTATATATATTGCATATATGCATATTTAATGTGTATATATTGCATGCATGCATATTTAATGTGTATATAAATTGAACTCCCTGCAGCCTCCAGGCAGAACAGGCTTTTCCTGACCCAGCAGCCGTGCTGCTGTCAGGCAGGAGCCGGGTGAGGGCAGGGGCCGGAGGAGACCTTTTAAAACAGGAAAGTTTCGCCGCTTCCCCAGGCTACAAGTTAGTAAACCAAGCTTTAAGAGGGCTTGGCCATCCCCTGTGGTGTACGGGCAGGACCAGCATCACTCTCCGACCACGGAAGAGTGATGGTAAACCACGCAGCAGCTTCATGAAAAAGTCTCGGAGTCAAGTTTATTGCAAAAAAGTAAAATGCTAACCGCCCAAATCAAACATTAACCAGTTCAGGCAAACGCTAGCGAACAACTCACTGGTCAGATGTTGGATAATTCAAAGCAATTCTGTAAACTGGAGCGTGATGGTTACACCGAAAGCAGCCAGGGATGCCTTGTGGACACAGAGCCAGCCTGCGGAAAGGGTGCAGGGAGTCGGAGAGCAAAACTAAAGAGATTTTTATACAGTAATTTAATGATAATAATAGAAATGGCTTACAATTACAAGCAACAAGAACAGTAGTGTCCTTATTACCCACTTCCACTGAGCAGGACACAGTTCCTGACTGGCACAGTGTCCCTAAAGGCATGACGGGGTCCGAGCACAGCCTGCGCTTCACCAGCGCATCCTTCACCCAGCGCTTGCTCCTACCAACAACCCAGCGGTGTGAGGGTCCCCAGTGGCAGTAGGTTATCCCCAGCGGGTATCAAACAGCCACAGCCTGGCACCCCGAGGTGCCAGGGATCAGCCTGGCATCTGCATGGTCCCCTACCCCACAAGCTCAAGAAAGCTGCAAATCTCTGGGTGAATAAGGGAAAACACTCAAAAACACAGAACCTCAGTATTGCTTGGCAATTAGAAGCGGGGAGGAAGGAATATAGGTACTCTATACTTGCAAGAGACGAGGGAGGTATATGCTGCAGGAGATAATCAGCAGGGTTCTCCCAGCTCCCGGGCAGCATCCATCCTCCACTGAGGCCAAAGCCAGGGCTGGATGCTGGAGAGGGCACAGGCAGGTGACATCCACAACACCCAGTGTGTAGCACTGGCAAAACTTGCCCGGCAAAAAACAGATCATCCTTCCCAACACCAGACCTCAGCAAGCACAGAAATATTTTCTGAGCTGAGCCACGAGAAGCAGATTTTGGGCTAAACCTGCAGGTAAGGTATTTTCTAAGATGCTCTCGGGATAGCCTGTCCTGGCACAGTGCAAGAGCTGCAGGCCGCTCCCCAGTGTAACTCAGCCCACTCCCCCCAGCAGGGCTCAGCGGAGGACACTTTTGGGCAAAAGGCCACCAAAGTGACTAGCCAAGCCACAGAGGAAAACCTCCATGCTGCCCTCCAGCCTCAGCACCCGCTTCGTACACACAACTAAATATGGGAAACTCCCTTAAAAAAATCCCCCAAGCAAACCTTTTCAGGGAAAGGCAAATGGGTTAACAGCGCACTCGGTCACCCTGTGTCCAAGTTTCACAGAAAATTCACTTTTCTCAGTCACCCCAGCCAGGCTGAGCAGCTCAGCAATGCCCTTACCCCTGTGATGCCAGCTCCTCCAGCCACAGGCATCACAAGGGATGTCCCCCCAGCTTGGCCACCCCTGCGTTTTCTCAGCAAGGATAGCAGGTTTAAATCTCCCAAGGACACACAGAGTCCCACCCCCCGAGGAATTAACAGCTGAAAGCTGGTTTTCCCTTGCGCACCGCTGTGGATAAGAGACACAAGTGTTGGGTACCATGGGATAAGGATGCTCACAGGGACCCAAACCCGCGTGGCTAAAAACACAGTCACTGACAGAACGACTAATTTTGGCGTGAAGGTTTTCCTCTGGCTGAGAGACTCCCATAACGCTCTGCACCAGCTTTAACTAATTTTTCCCCAAAAAAAATCTCTCCACTAGAGAGGACATCAATGGTTAGAGCAACAGTTTTAATGGGAAAGGAAGTGCATAAACCAAAGGCAACAGGATGAAATTAAAGGCAAGCCTGAAAAGCTCGCTATTAATAGACGGCCTGTTTGCTTTTACAGTTTTTATTGTTAAAAGCAAATTGCTGTGCCTTCAGCTGCAACTCAGTCATTCAGCTCCGAACCTTCCTCGCACAGCCCAGACAATCATTATTATTCTTAGCAAAACACCAACCGGAGACAAAAAGGGTTGCAAGTGAAGAATAAAACACAGCTTCGAGACGCATGTAATTCTCCACAGAAAAGTTTCTGCACACCACAGGTTTAATTGGCAGCACCATTCATCATTAATGTTTGACCGGTGCTTTCCAGTTCCTCCTTACAGTAATTTCTAACCTCTCCAAACTTTAACTGCCAGCCCGAACGCTTCCATGCAGCTGCATGTCCGAGGCTGGCTTTTTTTTGTTTGTTTGATTTTTATTTATTTTTAGCCAAATGGTTGAACAATTTCTGGGAACAAGGCTACAGTTAGCAGACTGCTTTGCAACCTTAAAAAGAAGCAGTTACAGTAATTTGAGAAACTCCTCTGTCCCCATTTCCAGGGAATTTTAAAAACTCCTGTGTACCCATTTTCCAGGGTAGGGGCATCGAAAAGGGGTTTCAGCCTCAGGGAAGAGCCTTTTGCAACTCCAGGTTCCCAGTTTGAGCCTCCACTGTCTTCTCTGTGGTCAAGCATGGGCTATCCTGCCGCTGCTAATAGGGCTTCATTAAAATCCACGCTCTTTTGAAGTGTGGGATTTCTCCAAGCAGAACTGCCACCCAGCGTCACGGAGACACCCCCAGCCTCAACCTTTGCTGCCTGTGGGTTTTTGTCACATTAATGAAAGCAAAACACTGCTTGTGGAAGCTGGCAGTCGGGGACGAGGTATTTGACATGCAGCCTCACCCTCAAGGTGTTAGCATGGCTGGATTGGGGGTGGGTGGGT
>NW_009647735.1:5935765-5938195 GCF_000708025.1 Charadrius vociferus | reverse complement strand
CTCCCCCCACCCACCCCTGCCCCCCCTCCCCATCGTCAATGGGGAAATTACTTCCCTTCTACAAACTTCGTTGAGCCATTTCTCACTTTCTGCTGTTGGAATAGGTCTCAGCGGGGGTTATTTTCCTGCAGAGCACCAGGTAGGACCTGCCCTGCTCCTTCCTGGGCTCCAAACGTCTCCCCAGCCTCCGGCACACGCCTCTTGAGTCAACACGTGCCTTCTCCAAGGCATTCCTCCTGCCTCCATTCCTCCCCAGAGGGGACACAAGGTGACAAAGCACCACATGCTGGTCCCGCTGACGGTCCGACGCACTGGAGCATCTTGACCCAGACTCCCCCCTCCCCTCAGCCTCCCCCCCACCTCAAGGTGTGTGGGGTTTGGGGGGCACAACCTTTAGAAAAAAATGTCCAAGGGGGCTTTGCAAAGTGACAGCAGAGCCCAAACAGAGCCCCAAAGCTCACTGCAGTGAGCATGTGAGGGGACCTCACGCAGCCCCATAGCCAACTTGGGGGTACCCCCATTGCTGGCAGCCACGCAGCAGGGACAGATGGAGACCCCAGGAGAAGACCAGCAAGGGAAGATCATTACCAGCTGAGAGCAAGGCAAAGGCATCCTGACACAACACAGGTCCAGCCCAGGGACAAGCACTGCACGCCTGTCTAAGAGGCACCTTCTTTCCCCCAACATCAAGCGAGTGTTCTCGAGAGCCACCAGCACAGGACCAGCCCAGAACTTGCTAAACACCACGGATTTACCAGGGCACGGGCTGCAAATAGGATCAGGCCCCAAGGTATTTAATTAAAAGGGAATAAAACAAGTAAGGTCCTGTTGTTAAACACCGTACAAATACAAAATAAGAATTTTGCTGCCAATTAGGGACTGTTTCTTATTTTCTCACCCTGGATTTTACACAAGACTAGGAAAATACCAGAACAAGGACCTGCAGTAATGGCAGCAGCAAGAGACCCAGGCAGCAACGCCACCATGAGCAAACACCGGCCCATGAGCTCAGCCAGCATCGGGTACCCAGAGAGGAGGGAGAGCCCCCAGGAGGGCTTTCCCCCCCTCCCACAGCCTTCCTGCACCTCCACAGGGGCATCAGTAGCTTTTCTTTCTGCACTCCTTACTTTGTTCTTACAACAGCCTGGAACTGCACCGGCCCCGCAGCATCAGCAGAGCTATGGTGGTTCATAGCTGTGACTCTGTGGTACAGCTGTCCACACGCTTCCCAAGAATCCAGGAAAAGAAATTAAGGAAAAAAAAAAAAAAAGCACATTGCCTTTGGTGCACAACACAGGGACCAGCGCTTCCCAGGCATCTGCCAAGCGACTTTGCGAGCAGGGCAGTGCTCGCCCTGCTCCTGCGAGGACCCCAGCACGAGGAGACAGACCCAAACCCCCCCAGTCACCAGCACACGTCCCCACTCCACTCCCACACCCTCCCCATGACAGCCGTACAAGTAGCATAGGACTAAAAATTACAGACTCCGGGGCCAGAATCCATTTCCAAAAAGGAATTAAAGTTATATTTCAAGTTGACAGTATCTCCAGAAAGTGGATTAACCGTGGCAATTCAATCCCACCTCCCCGCAGCGATCCCAGCCCCGCTCTTCTTTCAGCAGAGATGATTTCAGTGGTGTAAACTGAAGTTCAGAATCCAATTTGTTTCTGCAGACAACATCAGTCCATACCCCAGGGTAGCAAAGGGGACCCATACACCTCTTGCTCTTTTTACCATCCCATTTTGTACCCTATCCAGGATAAAAAAGTTTACAAGAGGGAGAAACAGAGCCACGCAACAGTCATGTTGACAGGGCAAGGCACATTCATCATGCCTGAACTGTGAAACACATCTGAAAACAGGATCTTTAATATCCGTTGGTATTTATGAGGCTCTGGCAGAGACCACGCAGTGGAGAGGTGACAACGTTTGTCTGAGTAGCCCTATGGGATCTTAAGTGTCAGATAATCCGCAGCCTTTAATAACTGCAGTGAATTTTCTGCAATGCCACTGTCACAAGATGAGCATCACTTGAAGCCCTGTGCCACCTGTACAGGACCGAGGGCACGACGGCAGCTTGGGGCTATCTCCATGCATATCTGCGTGGGCTGTCCTCCTCTTCCACAGGGCAGGAGAGGGGACCATCCCGAAGCTCAGAGACCCTGCAGGGCTGGGGACGGCACAGAGCCACTGCAGCACAGCAAGAGCTGCTATCTGCCCAAGGCTGGGGGGACCCGTGCCACCTGCACCAGCTTGATAACAAACACAGCTCCTCGCTGCTCAAACACCGCTTACAAAGCCAGTAGGTGGAAAAAGCATCCAACAACCCTCCACAACACCGCAGTCGCCCTGCTGAGCTCTGGAGTCCCCAAGCAGAGCTGTCCCTCTAACGAAAACTACTTCTAACCCTCCAGATTCCTCCTGCAACAG
>NW_009647735.1:5933112-5934280 GCF_000708025.1 Charadrius vociferus | reverse complement strand
TTCCTGCTGCAACAGTTCAGCCCTGAACAATGCTGTTGGAAATACCTGGGTTCAGCATTCAGGACTGTTTCTTCTCCAGTCCGGCCAGACATCACACCCCAGCAATGGTGCACATCCCCTCCCCAAGTCGAGGGACCGCAAGAGATGGCACGGAGCCGGTGTGAGACCAGCGGGCAGCACATTGGAGCCAGAGCCCCGCCAGGTAGCTCCATGGGTACCTGCTCACGGGAGGTGGCCACCTAAAACCGCCTTTAGCTAAAGTCAGTGGAGATGCTTCATACCCTAAATGCCTCCCAACAGGGCTTAGAAAAAGCCTCCTGCAAGGGCAGGGTAGGAAGCACATAACATGAGGCAGAACTAAATTCAAAGTCATCCAAGTCAGAAAACTCAGTGCACTGAGATTAGATCCGATATGGTTGTCCCCGGGGCTGTAAAACAATAGTTGTGGTAGGTGTGTTCTCTATAGGGCTAACCCAAAGCCTGCAATACAAATACAACTGACAAATGGGAAAATTAACCATTTTTTTTTCCCCTCAGGATTGCTGCAGAGATACCTCCAGACTTAAAAAAAAAAAAAAAAAAAAAGATATTAAAGTCCCAAGTGCTGAAATGGAAATGCCCATTAAAGTCGCTTGTGCTGGAAATGTGGCACGAAGGGCTTGCTCCAAAATAAAAGTGAGTATGAAAATACATCTCCCGGCGGTTCTGGGCTTGCGGGCAGAGCCCGTTATTCTGGCAGGTCACCGGGTGCCCACGAGTGCAACGCACCCCCGGACACGGCTCCTGCACCCCAGGGTGCACGGGCTGTGCTAGGAACATCTGCCTGCTGCTAAAACTCGAGGAACTTTGTCAACTACGCACTGCGCAATAACTGACACCGCTAAAATAAACAGAAGCTCCCCAAAGGATGTTAAAACACTGGTTTTACCACACTTGCTGTTGAAGAGGAGGGTAAAAAAAAAAAAAATAATAATAAAAATGAGTAATTACAGAGTTCAGGCCAAGCAATGAGGTCACGGGTGAAATCTCCCGAGTAGCTTATGTGGCACCGGGAGGGATTTTAAAAAAAACGTATTTTGGGGATGCGGGGCTGGTGGGAGAGAAACCGCCCCGCATCTCGCCCGGCCTCCAGCCGCGGGGTTTGGGGTGCGCGGTCCCGGGGAAGGGG
>NW_009647735.1:5928965-5931922 GCF_000708025.1 Charadrius vociferus | reverse complement strand
CTCACCAGAGCAGAGGGGCAGAATCACCTCCCTCGACCTCCTCTCTTCCGTGTCACAGCCATCCTAATAGTCCTCCGGTACAAAAGTCCAACCACTGCCCTGATGCTCAAATATAAACACACCTCAGAGCTCTTTCCCCGAGCCATGACTGACCATGGAAGGTATTTAGCATCCCTTGGTGGTTTTCCCACAGCAAATTCACCCTGGGAGGCTCCGGGCAGGTTCCCAGGAGAGGACCCCTTTGGGTGGCAGAGCCCACCAGCCCAGCCTTACCCCTGGAGCAGTTTTGCAGCCCAGAACCGCCCAGCTTTCCCGGGTGCCTCCAGTCTTTCAGCAGCTCTCAGGCCAAATCCGACTCCTCTTCCCTCCGGGCTGGGGTAACACACAGGTGGAAAAACCACTCACCTGAAATTGCATCTCTGAGGGAGCATCTCCCCAGTCCAGAGGGCGTAGAGCATGAGAATATACGTTTCCACATAAACCAGAGATGCAGACAAGATGTAACCTAGTAAAATCTACGTTTTTCTATTATGTTTTTGACATTGTTATTGCCTGGTAATTAAATAAAAAAAAAAAAAAAAAAGCCTTTTGTGGAGCAACATCCTCCACAACAGCACAGGACAGGGCGTTTTCCTGGCACCGTCCCTTGCCGGCAGCCCCAAGGACCCCCAAGGAGCAGAGAGGCTGCTCGACCCCAACGCATTTCAGCAGCCTGCGTCACCCCTATTTCCAAAAGCAGGCTTTCCCCCTGGAAACCCAGCAAAACTCACCTTGTTGCGCCGTGACTGGGCCCAGGGAGCAGCTGGGGGCTTCCAGAGAGCTGGAAAACACACTGGGATTTTTTCACTTGGCATTTTCAAAGCAAGAATAGCACCGTATTGATTTTACTGAGGCTAAAACCCGTCGCGTTTGCCCTGCTGAAGCACCAACTGCCTGGCTGTTTTATGCAGCGCCGTATCTCTAAGCTCACACCGAAAGCTTGCCCTGGGCAGCACTGAAATAGCAGTCAGGTGTCAGACAGGCAGGACTCTACGGGTTTTTGTTGTTTGGGTTTTTTTTTAACCCCAGTTATCCCAGGGCAACAGTAGGTGGGTCGGTGGAGGCTCCCCCATCCCCGCTGAGCGGGCCAGCACTCCCGAGGGGACGGCCAGCCCTCCTCCGTACCCCAAGTGCACCCTTTCCGCTATTCTCCGTGCAGCTGTGCTGTCGCTTACCTTTCCGCACAAAAGCCTAACCACAACAGAGGAAACCCAGAAACAATGCTAGGCACTTTTAAACACATTTTAAAGTAATGAATGGAAATTGTTTAACATCTTAATAGAACGCCTAACCAGTTTAGCTCTAGCTTCCCTCCCCCACAAAACAAAGAGGGAGGATGAAATTTAAGATCAACGCTATACTGCAGCTTTTCACACTGCTTTTTAAATACTTTTCTGCTGTTTTTCCGGCCCTGTTTACGTTGGCTAGAAGAAGGAGTTGCTGTTCTCAGACACTTTCCCTGTTGCAGGGCTCTGCGGTGGGTGTCGAACAGACCGGTGGTGCCCGATGAACGGCCAGCCTTTGGGGCCAGGCACCTACGTGTTCCCAAAGGCCAAGGCAGCCTGGTTTGCCTGGCCCATAGGACAAAAAAAAAACCCCAAAACCTATATTCTTCTCTTCAATATATTCTTACAGGTACTCCTCATCTTTCACTTGCGCTAATGGCAAGAAGGGAACTTCATCTCACCAGCAGAAGAGAGGATCCATGCAGCTACACTCATCTTTACGATACCCACGCCGTACAAATTGCAGCCCCTAACCAGAGGGCTTTTGAATGCATAGAATCGAATAGTCTGGGGTGGAAGGAACCTTTAAGATCGAGTCCAACCATAAATAAATGCTGCTGTCTGTACTAAAAGTTTGCTGGAGTTAGAACTAAGAAGCAAGACAGACTGTGATACGGAATTAAGCATTCAATAGGTAACTATCTATAACGATTTGCCAACGGTGGCTGTGGCTGAGGTGTTGGAAAGAGAAGAGGGTTCCAGGACGCTCCCAGACAAAACCAGTCCAGACAAGCCAGCACAGCTGGGAATCGGGTACAGGTGAGTCTTGGTCTCCCACACTCAGCCAGAGCAGAACCATAGTCTTCTGCTGTGAACCAGAGTGCTTAAACCCATCTGCGTCCCTGCTTCCCCTGTGCAGCCAAAGGCATGATTTCGCTGGAGAAATCGAGGCAACTGTCATCCCCCCTTTTTTTTCGCAGCGGCCTCGGGGCAGCGAAATCCCTGTCTCAGCAGAAACCGTCCCCACAGAAGGGAAGCAAAACAACCCTGACTGGGCTTTTTCCCACCCTGAAACAGCCTGCATCCTTCAGCTGCTGATCTGGTAGCAACTGTATCGGCTCACAGGTCTTTTTACAAGGGAATCTGGTTTTAAGACACCTTTTAATGCCAGAAGCAGCCTGTCCCCGTGTGGGTAACACACACGGTGCAGGCAGAGCCAAAGGGCCCTCCTGCACAGAGCCCGCAGGGACCCCATCCCGCATCCAGGCATTCCCTGCCCCACAGCAAGGGGATCATGAGGGGCAGGGCACAGGGAGAATTTTGCAGAATACAGCCCCGCTGGGACCCATCACCACTTCAACTAGCATCAAAAAACAAGTTATCCCATGCATCAGCCAAGCTCTCAGCAGACTGCCAACCCGGGTGTGCACAGAGAGACCCAAGGGATTGCTACAAACCACTCACGACTTGGGACGGTCCATCAAATCCTTTCACAAAATAGTTTTCATCTCCCATAACCTTTGTTGTTAATGTTCACAGCGATGGAGGCTTTTGAACCTCAGTCCCTGGCAGGTAGCTTGGCAGGAGGTGAGAGCCAGCCTCCCCACTAACCTGGGGACACATCCAACCCTCACTGCCTTTTTTTTTTTTTTTTTTTTAAAAAACCTTTTATTTTTTGCACTGCTCTTGTTT
>NW_009647735.1:5926790-5928954 GCF_000708025.1 Charadrius vociferus | reverse complement strand
TGCAACCTTGTGGCCAGTTAGGGGATGAGAGCTGTGGTTGGAAGAGCGTGCAATTGCCTTGCCACGGCTTAAGATCGTTTTATGGATTTTTATAATATCTGACGGAGTATGAAGTCAATGGAGATGTATTATTTCTCTTCAGGGCCCATCCCACCTTCCTGACGAGTGCCGCAGCTCTATCTTTAATGTTGTGATGGCTTGAAGTTAATCCAGCTGTTGAGATTGACAGCTAATTTATTGTCAAGACATGACCTCCCTGTTGACTTGCTGCTTGAGGAGCTCCTGCTCACATTGGGCAAGAACATGAGGGAAAGGGCGCTCACTGCTCACCACCACCACAGCTACCTGCTTTCAAAGCAAATTTCCCCACCTCGAGAACCATCCCAGGGCCATCTCCATCGGGAAAGTCCGAGTGCGTGCTCAGGGCTGCTGCGGTCACAGCGCTCTGCAGAGACTGGCAGGGCTCTGTCCTCACCCACAGGTACATCCACATCTGCCCGGAGCCCTTCCTTCCCTGGGGGACACCAAGGAGGAGCAGACACCACCATTTTTCTTCCCCTTCTCCTGAGTGGAGCAGATCCTTCACCTATTCAATGGCGAATGTTGTTCCATAAGAAATGGGAGCATTTTTGCCAGCAGATCCCAGGGCAGAATCCCTGTCTGTTCACACCCGGGACTTTTCAAACCCACCCTGCAGTGGGCTTTGCTTACCCTGCCAGCACGGGGCTGGGTGACACACACAGGACCAGGAGCTTGCTTTCCAAAAGTGGCCAAAGCAACCCAAATGCTATACCCGCTGGAGTCCTACATGTGGCTTTTCACTGCTGACATCTCTGGGTATCTCTCCAGGGCAGGGTGAGGGCATCATCCGCCCCTCTTGCCCATCTGCCTGCAGAAAACAGGTCTTGGCCAGGATGAGCCGGCAAGCACCCGGTGTGCCTTCAGGAGTGTTACAAGGAGGGATTGTGTCATACTTGCAGAACACCCGCGAGGGAAGGAAGCCAATAACTCTGTCCGCAGGGGGTTTGCATGGAGGTGTGCCTCAGCACTTCCCTGGGAGCCTGCGCATCCCGTCCCCCAGGATCAGCACGGCGTGACAAGCACCAGTGAGGAGCACCACTCCACACCAGTTTCCAAAGTCCTGCCTCTCAGCCGGTGCCAAAAACATCCACTTCAGGCTTATGACTTCCTCTGGGGAGTCACAACCTGCAGCAAGGAGCACCCAGGGAGTGCTGCTGGGCTTTCCCCAGCCTTCCTGGGAGAAGGATGGAAGAGGCAAGTTCAGAGGCTGCACCGAGCACTACTGAGCTGACTCAGCAGCAGCATCCCCCCTGCAGTGTCCATCGAGCAAGGGGATTTGCTTTTCTCCACCCTAAGTCCATTTTAAATCAGTTTATTACTCCACCAGCAGCTTTCTTTGCTGGAGCAGGGGACAGAGCTCAGATGCTGGTAGCTGTAAGCCTGTGCAGCACTTGTACCTTGCCCAACTGAAAAAAAAAACCCAACAAATGACCTCAAAATCACCCCCAAACCTCTTCCTACAGCTGTGCTCTGTGTGGCAGGGGGGTTGTAAAGTCTAATGCAGAGCACAGCTGGGGTAGCAAGAAAGAGATCCATGCCACAGGTCAGGGATTTGGGCTAGAGTCTTGCTAAACCCAGCTGCGCTGAAATATAACTGCAGTTTAATACGGTGAAAGTTCTCTCACAGACAAGGCCCTGAGCTCCGATTGCTGCAGTAGACTTTAAAATGAAAACTTTTGGTTGATAAATTGGCTCTTGATCCCATAGCCAGCGATACTCTGTAGCAAAAGCCCTTCTAATTAATACACCGATGGTCTTTCTCAAGAGGCACTTTCCACTTATAGTCTGAAGTAACCTATTCAAATATGCAGCGACTTGCAGAGTGATAATTTATGAAAGACTACCAATTTTAGTTAACAGAATTTCCCTTTTTAAAAACAAGCTTTTTATAAGAGGGGAGAAAAAAAAAACCCCGGCACGTATATTTGGTACATGATGTGACAAATTTATATAGCTCAGACTCTAGCACATTCCCTTGTGCCCTGAGACAAATACATCCATTAAATAAATTCGATTATGTCCTTCCTCCTCCTGCCAGCAATAATGTCTCCAACAAGGCTCATTTAACCTAGAAAGGGAAAGT
>NW_009647735.1:5923311-5926732 GCF_000708025.1 Charadrius vociferus | reverse complement strand
CCTCTTTCATAACAATCAGGAGAAGCTTGGGGATTTACTCTCACCTAATTAAGCCTTGTTTTTTCTAACAATTCTGCAGAATACATGACAGCAAACACTCCAGCTCTCATTTTTAAATGTAATACAAAAGAGGACCTACAACTGGTAACGAAAACTCAAAAGAAACCACAGGCGTGGTTATTCACGTTCGATGTACGCAGCCTCTGGGAGCCGGAGGGGACAGAGAGCTGCCCGGTGTCACGTGCCGGCGCTTTTCAGCTCAATACTTTGAATGATCTCAAGGAAATCGGCTGTGCCCTTAATGTGCTCACCCAGACAAAATAAAAGTATTTCCCAACACTTCCTTCATCCGACCAAAGTAGGAAGCGGCCACAAGAGCACGCTGGCAGCCAGCCCACCTGAGTCAGGAGCTGCAAGCATGAGAAAGTGCTCATAACAATCAACGGCTCCAGCTCAAAAAAAAAAACATGCACTCCAGGCTTTTATCAACCCAGGCACCCATTCAACAGTTTAAAATCCACTAACCTTGCTCACGCATATTTGTTTAAGTACCTACATACTGTAATCAGCTTTCAGGAACAGTGTAACCTGAGAAAGAGCCCCACACCACGTTGGTGATACCTCCAGCCCTCTCCCAAGGGATGGTGGCAAAGCCAACCACTACCGCTGCAGAGCAAGAAATGTTTTATTAATTCTTATATTTTTTTTCACCTTCGGTCCACAAGAGAGAATGGAGAGCTGCACGTGAAAGACCTTCACCATCCCAGAGCTCTGTTCCCAGGAAAGCCCTGGGCTCGCCTGGGCTGTATATATGCCCTACGACACGCGGTGGGATTTACAGGGAGGCTGGTGGGGAATGAGGAGCACCTGCAGGCACCCTGCAGGATGCGACCCATTGCATTTGCCTTGCAAAACACCCGTTAGCAAGGATCACTCGCACTTGCACTTGATTGCCTTTACAGCCCTAAATCAACGTCCAAAATCCAGCGTCTGGGATGCTCTCTCAAAAACCGCTTCCTGGCTCCTTCTTCTGTGATTTGGGGTTAGCGGAGGAGTGGACAAAGAACCATCGTGTTTTTCACACAATCACAAATCTCTGTCTCTTCGTTAAGTGGTTTTCCCTTGTCACTGTGGGGTTTTGCCACCCCACGGCTCCCTGATACGTGGAGTACCCCAGGACCGGGCTCCCCTTCCCCGTCCTGCCCCATGGAGCGTGGGACACCTTCGCTGCAGGTGCCGGGAAGGCTGATTCCCAAAGGATCTCTGCAGCCGAAAGCTGGAAACGATGCTAAGACCCACAATGCTTCACATTCCCCCGGAAAGGCTCATATACGTGAAAAAATTACACAGTTTTTATTCATAAAATGCAAAGATGGATGCACAGCAGGAGACATACCTGTGTGCCTTGACACCAGCTGGCTGTGGGGGGACCTCCTGCCCTGTCCACACTTGTGGGACAAGTCCAGAGCCCTCAGGGGAGCTCTCAGAGTCAACGTCGCTTTCGCCATCCTCTCCTAGGGGTCAAGAGGAGCAAGGAGGGTTTAAAAAATAAAGTGTAATTGCTGGCTAAGCCCAGCCAGCGGGCAGAAAGCAGAGTGTAAAGATGTGGGAGAAACCACAGCAGGGCCGTGGGTGCAGCTGGAGGGACCGGCAGCTTTGCCGCGTGGTCCCATCTGCCAGGCTCTCCTTCAGGTCTTCCCGCTGCCCGGCAAGCTTGGTGATGTGCTGTGCACGGGAGGGCTCGGCAGCATTTTTAGCACTGACCAAGCAATGCTCTCCCCACCCCTCTTCTCAAAAGAGCAGTAGTCTCTGTCCAACCCTCCAAATTTCAGCCCACGCAGTTGAATTTTGACAGCAATAACAGGCACGAGCGAAAAATCCGCTTGTGCAAAGCAATGTCGGAATGCGGAGGTGGGGACCAGCCGTGCCCCGGCGTAGGTGGATGCCCTCAGGTGCTCGCTGAAACATTTCTTCATCTCCTCCTGGCACCGTACAAACCATCATCAACTTTTGCAAAGCTCAGACAAGCGCAGCCTCCCTCCCACCCTCCTTCAGGCTTAGAAGGACACGTGCCATGCAGAGAGCTGCTGGTGGCCGTGCCGGCGGCCGTGGGCTGTCCAGATGAGCACCTTCGAGGGGAAGCGGGCTGTAGACATGCAAAACACACTTCTGCATCACCAGTGTGCAAAAAATGCAGCTGCAGCCCAGGCTGAGGCACCACGAAAACACTCGTGGAAGCAGGAACCAGGTTTTGCCTAAGCTCACCCTCCTGAGAGAGCTCCTCTGGAAACCTGAAAAGAAGGGTATGCGAAAGATAGATAACATAAAAAAAGAAAGATAACATAAAAATACTTAAACGCAGAGCACGGTTGCATCACCCAGCTGGCTCCAGTCCTCCCTGCAGAAAATGCTATTGGTACCATTTACTTTCTGCATCAGAAGACGGGTCTCCCCGGGGCGGTTGCATCGCTTTGTGCTTCTCAGCACATTCGGCTCTCCGGCGCTTTCCAACAAACCCAAGATTCGTGGGAGGGTGCCACTCACCACCACCTCATGTTTTGGGGAGGTCTCCTCAAGGCAAGCACCGCTGGTGGGCACCATGCCTGGCCTCGGCGCAGCCCCAGCAGATGGCACGTGCTGGGACCAGCCTGGGCAGAGCTGCACCTCATCCCGCTGGCAGCAGGCAGTGCCACCGAGGACCGTACCTCCCAGAGACCTCCTTCCCTTGCTGGTTATTCAGCTATCGGGCTGTAAGATGAACAGAAGGAGAAGAATGTTGGAAAAAGGAGCCCTGCCCACCCTGCCTGCCCCAGGCGTGCGCCCCCTGCTACAACCGCTGCTTTTCACGCAGCGCGTTACCCCGCCGCACAGAGTAGCCGTTGATTAAAACATCTTTTGGTTTATCTTTGATCGCATAGATCTCAAGATCTTATTTCTGAGATGTTTCTGTCTTCGAGACAAGACCATTTGTAACACGGAGTTGTTGCTGCTCACCTTTTAAAGAAGATAAAAGTCATGTTCCTGGTCGGCGCAGACCAGGGTTGTCCCCTGGCTGTAGGAGGGAATAGCTGCTCCACAGCCATGGAAACACCAGGATAAGGGGATTTGGTTTTGAAATATATTTAACCTGCCTGTCTGCACCACTCACTGGAGATCATTACGTCGGGGGAAAGTGCGTTAGATCAACCTAGCCGGTGCCTTGCAGCTGGCTCCCGGGGGAAGTTTCATTCTGCCCAGCAGCCTGCCCGGTTCTGCCTTTGGACTTGTCCCGCTGGCCGACCCAGCGGCGCTGGGTGTCACAGGGGGCACGCTGTGTCCCGGCGTGGCGGTGGGTGCCCGCGCTGAGGAGCCGCCCCGCCAGCAGCCGCAAGGCAGCACCAGAGGGACATGGCTAACCGGCCCCCGGGGTGCTGCCAAACCA
>NW_009647735.1:5913019-5914027 GCF_000708025.1 Charadrius vociferus | reverse complement strand
ACATCTGGTAAGTTGAAGTCCCCCATGCGCGGGGAGCGAGGCTCAGCCCCAGCACGGCCGGGGGCCGGTTTGGGGTGTCTGCGGTGGAGACCTGTCCCACCCCCGGAGAAGGGGCTCCACCACAGGCAGGGACCGCCCCCCCCCAGTTTGCCCCACCGCAGCACCCACAGCACCGGCACTGCAGGGTTCTCCTCCAGACAGAGACAAGGGTTTCCTAAAAGTGCTGTATTTACAGGCCAATATTGATTTGTTGCTCTTGTTATTTACAATTTATTTACAATTAATGACTACAGTCACTGGCAGTTGAATCTGTCGGAGTTAGAACTTTACCGCAGCCTGGCAAGGCGAAGTAGCCAGAGTTTCTCTTCTTTTTCCCTTTTCAGCCCCGCCGAGGGAAGTGCTTTAGTGATTTTTCTTCCCCTGGAGCGGGGAAGCCTTGCCTGTTAACCAGTAATTGGGGGAGCAGAGGTGACTCACGCTCTGCTACCGAGCACGGTTCAGGTCCCAACGCTGTTTGCAGCCGTGGAGGGGAAACTGCTGCGCTCCTGACTTCACGTAAAGTGTTTGCAGCGCTGGTGGGTGGTTTCCCTACGCACGCACCCAGCCGGAGCCAGGCAGCACGAGCCCTCCGGCACGGCTCGGTCCCCGCGACAGCTCGGCTCTGCCAGACACGGTGTGTGTCACGGATGGGTTGTGCTGGGATGCAGGTGCCGCTTGCTCTGCTGTCTCAGAGACGAGCTGAGCACAGTTCAGGGACTGCCCTGGACCGCAGGTGCCACACTGTCAGCGACACGGGAGCATTTTGTGTCACCTGTGGGTCACCGCTGTCCCTCCTGGGAGGATGGCAGCATCAGGAGGAACATTCCCCTCCTGGGAAGGAGCCTCCAGTGGCCTCCACCACTGGCCATCTACCATTGAACTACGCAAGCCTTCGCTGACAGGCTGCAAAGATGCACAGACAACATGGGCATCACCTCCTCTACCCTGCGGGAGGGCTCCTGACAGCCC
>NW_009647735.1:5911523-5912997 GCF_000708025.1 Charadrius vociferus | reverse complement strand
AGCTCCTCTGCAAACCATCCGTGATTGCCCTCCCACCTGCACCAGCAGGAAACTAGACTTGTCCAGGCACCAGCCAGGGACAGACCGAGGGGACGAGGCAGCCCCTGACCAGCGAAGAGAGCTTTGCCTGGGCGTAGGTCAATTCAAGAGACAGGCTTTTCCCCTGGGATAGTTCCTCCAATCTTCCTCTCTTCCTCAGATTCAGTCGGGTTCGGAACGAGTCTTCCACAGCATACTAACGCGGGGTCGGCGAGCGGCCGCTCTTTCCTTTTCAGACGGGTTTGCAGCCCGGCTGCCAGAGAGGCGTCTTACAAAGGGACTTTTGGCTCGCTGCTGAAGATCCCTGGTTTTCAAGCCGTGCAGAGGACAACGATGCTGTTCATGCCCCAAGACCCGTTGCCCAGGACTGCCAGCCCTGGCCAAGCACCCCAGGAGCCCTGCACGAGCGTGGGTCCCACTGCCACTGCAGTCTGGGGGTCCCCTGGGAGCACCCATCCCCTGGGACGTGCCTTCCTGCTCAGGGGACGATGGTGGACTGCTGCTTCCTCTGCTCCTGCCTCATCTTCAGAGCCAGCATCGCCCGGCGGTACAGGTCTGGGGAGGAGGGGAAGCGGTCAGGCACTAGCAGAGGGGCTGAGCTCCGGGGTCCAGCCCGGCAGCCTGCGCTGAGCGAGGGCCGCAAGGACACCCCAGGCTCCAGCACAGTGCACTCGCGTGGCCTCCCCACATCCCACCCCAACGCTGTGACAGCGGCATCTGCCTCCCCAACAGCCCCCACGTCGTCCTGCAGCAGCGCTTGCTCGTGCCCACGTCCCCACACCAAGCACCCCGTGGCCGAGGGCTCCTGCACAGCTCATGCACCGCTGCCAGCAGTCCGGATGCCCCCATGCCTTTCAGCAAAATCTGTCCTGGGAAATACCAACCAAAAGTGCTCGACACCTCCTCACGCTGCTGCTCCACGGCAGGTTCCTGCGACTTGATTTTATTCTTGATTTTCTTCTTCTTTTTCTTTTTCATGCCCTGCACTAGATGGAGAAATACAAAATTTCAAGCACCACATCTGGCGAAACAATGCATTGGTCGCCAAACCAGCCCTGAGGACTGCTGCTGGCGGATCCACAGTCCTCCATCACCTCCACGCATCAACCCCTGTGGAGATGCTCAGAGATGTCTCTCCTCTTCCCCAGTCAGGCTCCCACGATCCCGCTCTGTGCTTAGCTGATCTGCAAGCAAAGCTAATGGAGACAGCAGGACCGGTGGTCCAGCGCATCGCCACGTTACTGGGTCCCAAAACTGCCCCGTAGAGTGGCTCCAGGGGTCCCAACATGCGGTGCTGGTGGTGCCAGCAGCCCCCGCAGCCCCTTCTCACCTGGGTGGGGGGTGGCTGTCCCGGTGGGCACGGGCTCCTCCTGCCCGACCCTGTTGGGGGGCAGCAGCCCCCCGGCAGCCCCGGCTCCGCTGGGGCCCCCTCCCC
>NW_009647735.1:5910258-5910666 GCF_000708025.1 Charadrius vociferus | reverse complement strand
GGCTGTCATTAGCTGAAGCGTTGCCCCAGCCTGTACCTAGCCCTGGAGCCCCCTCCCCAGCCCGTCTGCAGGGATGCTCCCAGCTCCCGAGCACCGCTGGGTTCCCCATATCCCAGCACCCCCCAACATCCCCCCGGGTGCCTCATCCCCACAGCAGCCTGGCCACACTCCCCACAACCCCAGTGACGAGTTCCTACTCCCCCCACCTCACGCCAAACCCTACAGTTCACATCCCAGGCGCATCCCTTACAGCAGGATGGGCTTCCCGGAGACGTCGGGGTGGCTCAGGACGCGGCTCAGGACCTTACGGACCTCCTCCATCCGCGCCAGGTCACTGGAGTCCAGGACGAAGAGGAGCCCGTGGGCCGAGCTGTAGTGGCTGTGCGCCCGCCTGCGGGTGACCCTGCC
>NW_009647735.1:5906788-5910156 GCF_000708025.1 Charadrius vociferus | reverse complement strand
CACATCCCCCCTCCCAGGGCCGCCCGGGGCACGCCCGGTGCCCCCCGGCACGCTTCCCCCAGCCCAGCAGCCCCATTTCAAGGGTCTCGGTCCTTCCAGGATGAGTTGCAAAGGTGTTGCCTGCGGCCAAGACCAGCTCCTGCGCCGTGCTGCTCCTCACCTCTCTCTATATCGGTGATGACGGAGGTTTTCCCCGCGTTGTCCAGCCCCACGACGAGGAGGGTCACCTTTCTGGGGAGCGAGCACAGCTGGTAAACATCCCAGAGGAAGGCTGTGCTCCCTGGGGGAGAGGTGACCACTGCTGGCCAGGGGGCTCCCAGTCAAGGGACCCTGTGCGCTGCGGCCGTGCTTTGGCCAGGAGAGGGGCAGGATGGTGACACAGGCTCTGGCTGAGATGGGGACAAGGGCAGGGGTGGTCCCCACTGCCCAGGGAGAGGGAGAGGGCAGGCACAGGTGCCTGGAGCCGCCCCAGCACCATGGGACAGCCACACTGGTTCCCATGGCAAGGATTTCTCTTCATATAGGATTAAGCAATAATGTGCACAGGCCAAAAAGGTTGTTCCTTATAGGCAGTTAATGATTTCTCTTGGTCTCCTTCCTCGTCAGTGAGTTATGGCTATACACAGCTAGGGAGAGGTAGCAAGGACATTTTATGAGCTTCTGCCTGGGCTCAGGAGGTTTTTCCTGTTGCTGAACACTCCTGTTTGGTCTCTAGCAACATGCTGCACCAGAGCCACGCGCAGAACATTTTCCCTGTGGTTGACAAGCCACAGTAGTCATCCGCAGTGTCGTTTTCTTCCTTAAACATACATGTACAGACCAGGCTGCGTGGGCGGCGCGGCTCCACCTCCAGCATTACAGCAACGTGTCTGCGCTGGTGGGAGAGGACCATAAACCCCCTCACCGCCCGCAGGGTCTGCCCGGGCTGGTGCAGCATCATCCCCAGGGAATTAACCCCGGTCTCTCAACACGTGCGAGCTCAGCAGGCGTTTCGGTTCGTCCTCCCCGGCTCTCTCGGGGACCTGCTTGACTCTGCACGGGGGGAATCCCGTGGGGAGCGCTGCCGCACGTGCACCCCTGCCTGCGCCGCTGCCCGCCCTGCCTGCTGGAGGGGCCACGAGGACAGGCGGGTGCCTGGCTCCGCCGTTTGGGGATGGGTCCTGCAACGGGCACCGCTCTCGCAGTGTTACCGCACTCGTTCCCTCACTGATAAACACGCGGGTAAACGTTGTGCCCCCTGGGGAGCCCCGAGGAACATGCGCGGGGTCCTACCTGACGGGCTCCTGTATGGCCTGCAGCCACGACCAGCAGTGGGAGAAGAGGTGGAACATGCTGCGGAGGGATGGCCTCTCTTCGGCACCTACGAAGCGAGCAGCCTGGTGTGTCCCCGTGCTTCATCCTCCTGCCCGTGCCCGCTGCATCTCACCCCCGGGTGCCCCATCCCATGGACCAGCGCTGCTGCCTCCCGCCTGGCGTGCACAAGCCAAGCCTGGGGACAACCCCCAGCTCCCCCGGCGATACCCCCCGGGCACGGACCCCTGGTTGGACGCTGTCCCGGCAGCCCCTTCTTGCATCGCAAGAGCGCCGGTCAGCCTCTTACCTGCTCGTCCCCGCCATGCGGCCCCTGCTCACATCCCCTTTGCGTAGCAGCTGCTTAAATCTAATCTGGATTTACATTACTTACTCCTCACAACCTCCTTAATCCTGGTAGGTCGGCCCAGGCCGGTGGCGGCTGGGACATGGAGTGCCGTGGGGCTGCCCGCCGCGCCGGACGGCACGGTACGGCACTGCATTACCCACGGGGCTGCGCCCGCGCGGCACCGGGCAGCCTCGCGCCTCCATCGCTGGCTTAAATGGCTTGTGGTGGGGCCACCGCCTGACAGCCCACGTGGGGTTTCCAGCTGAATTAGTGTCTCCTCTAACGAACGGTGTCCCTGGCTCCTCGCTGCTTAATCCCTGCGTGGATGTCTCTCCGCAGCCCCTGCAAGGAGCAGAGCCCTCACGGTGTGCACGGCCCCGCTGCCCCCCCCCGGGTCCCCTCTGCGCCGGGCTGGGGGACATCACCGCTCACCGCTTGTATTTTGTGCCTCCTGAGGCACCCCCCTGAGCAGCAGCGGGTCCTGTGCTGCTCGAAATAGAAATAGCGACCAGCCCGAGCGGGCGGCTGGGAGCAGGAGGCAATGGGGACCCTCCGACAGCGGGGCAGGGAGCGGAGCCATAAAAGCCTCAAACCCCGAAGCTCTTATCTTGCTCCTCAGGTTTCCTGCTGCCCGCCCCAGCCGGGGCTGCGCTCCCTGCCGCTGCTGTGTGCGGAGGAGAAGAAGCCACACGGCGATGTCTGAGCCACAGGAGCTTTGGATGAGGGCAGTGGGGTCCAGAGGGATGAGGACGTGAGACCCTCCAAAAGCCACGCTGGGGAGCAAGCGGGGGTCCCGCTGCCTCGCGTGGGTCCATGCTAAACCACCCGGGACCAGCAGCACCCCCTCCACCAGCCGAGCCCCAGCCACGAGCCAAGGATGCCGAGATGCTGCCAGGTGCCCCTTGGCTCTGGGGTGGCTCTGGGGGTGCAAGCCCCGGCTGGGCATGGCCCCTTGCTCCAGCCCCACACGCTGCCGGGAAGGGGAAGGTCGGCACCCACCCCGGGCGAGGGAGCTGCCCTGGGGCCGTGCCGTGGTTAATGATTGATGGAGGAAGTTTCCATACCGATATCACAGCCGCGTGCAGCGGTATTTGGGGCGACTGTTCACCCCTACGCTTCCGACAGCGCGGCAGCGGCTGCACAACCAGCTACCTTTGCCTGGCCCAGGGACAGAGCCCTGTCCCCAGCCTGGTGGCCTTTCCCGGTTGCCCCCGTGCCGGCAGCCTGCCGGGAGCATCGGCAGTGCCAGGTTCGCGGGCAGCACGGAAGCCTTTTGCAGAATTAGCCGCACCGGGGCTGAAATGACTTGCTGGAAGCATCAGCGCCTGTCTCTGGGCAGCGGGGTGGCAC
Source organism: Charadrius vociferus (assembly GCF_000708025.1). NCBI lineage: Eukaryota > Metazoa > Chordata > Aves > Charadriiformes > Charadriidae > Charadrius > Charadrius vociferus. The sequence continues at coordinate 5,907,167 of NW_009647735.1, read as the reverse complement.
CGCCAGGGGATGTCTAGGCAGGGGACAGGAGGAGGTATGACCACCAGTGCTATAAATAGGGAAGCGCCATGTGGCAGGCAGCCCTGGCGGCAGCGGCACTGGCACCCCGAGAGAGCACTGACAGATTTCTAGAGGACTCTCAGCTGCTTTTAACACCAGTGTCAAAAATCCCCCGGGCAAACCGGCACCAGGGACCGGGAAAACCCCTTGGGGTGCCTGAGGCAGCTCCAGGTCGCCCCTCCCGATGCGGACAGACAGGGCTCAACAGCCGGAAAAACCTCAAAACCCACCCTGAATCTGGTGCAAACCCACACTCGAGTCTGGCGAGGTGGCGCGAGGGCCGAGCCCAGATCATTTGGCGTCTCGCCGAGCCTGGGCT
>NW_009647735.1:5905803-5906380 GCF_000708025.1 Charadrius vociferus | reverse complement strand
CCCCTGTGAGACCGCCGGGGTGAGGAGCAGAGTGGAGGGGGGTGGTGGTGGCAATGGCAGGGCTGGGGGAGCTTGTACGTGGGGAACGATGGAAAGCGGTGGGCAGAGCTATAGGCGCATTTACCGAGAGCCTTGAGCCGGGGTGGCACCGAAACCGAGGTGACAGCAAGGACCAAGAAGTCCCAGCGGAAATATTTGCGAGCTGTCCTGCTTCGCTTGGGACCGCGTGGTCCCTGCCCCAAAAAAAAAGCACCCGCGAGGAGGCGAGGACGTGCACGGGCTTTGGGGAGGGACTCGTCTTTCTGTTTAACAGACGCGGGACGAGGGCAGCAGCACGGCTGGTATGCAAATAGCCGCATCGTCCCTTTAAATCCCAGCGCGGCTCTGGTGGCTAACGATAACCCCGGATCATACGAGCTCCTAAATCCCAACAGCTAATTACGGGCAGGCGCCCCGCGCCCAGGTTGGAAATGCAAGATAATTACAGATAATTACAGAGACCTGTTGGTGACCAACTGGGGCATCGGGGATGTTTGCTGGCAGCCTGGTACGGCGGTGGGGAGCGCGGACGATTCGC
>NW_009647735.1:5904486-5905503 GCF_000708025.1 Charadrius vociferus | reverse complement strand
TTTGTTTGTTTTTTTTTTTTTTTTTTTGAGAGCATTACAGTGCTCCTGCTGCTTTCCTGCAGCAAAGAACGGGAGAGAAGGAGAGCGTAAACCATCCCCTCCTGCTTGCCAGGATGCCCGGGCACGCGCGGTCGCAGCCTGCCTGGCTTAGCAGGGCTGTATACTCTTACAGCAGGTGGGACCGGGGAAATCAGTTAATTAAAAGTAATTTTAACCCTTCCTGCCCGGTTTAGCATTACAGCATCACCCTCTGCCTGAGCTGGGACTGTAGCCAGGGAGGCAGGACTTCAAAACGTGTAATTCTCTCAGAGACCTATAAATGCACCCGAAGAAGGTAACTGCGTTTTCTCGCTAAAGAAGCGGAGAGGCGGCGGCGGCACGGCCCGTGCTCTGCCGGCTCCGGCACCACCAAACCCGGCGGTGGGCTCGGCGCAGCCTCCAGCCTGCAGTGAGATATGGAGGGATGAGGTCCTCGGGGCAGACACGGGTTTTTCTCCCAGCAGGGTAAGGGAGCGAAGCTGGACGAGGAAACGGAGCAGCCAAAGCAATCGCATGCCGAAGCAAATGGAAAAAAAATATTTCTCCGACCAGAAACTATTCCACAGACTGCTGGGGCAGGAAAAAAAAAATACAGCTGAGTTATTGAGAAAGCAATGCAAAATCCAAACAGTTTAGGCTGTGAAAACCAGTCATTTGCAAAGCTATTTCCAAACTAAGTAAAAAGTTCCCGGCTCACAGATCCCTGGGACCCCCCCCGCTGCCAGCCCTGCCGGCCGGGGCAGCGCGGCTCTGCTGAGGGGACACAACTCTGTCCCCTGTTCCCTGCACATCGAGCTGGGAAACACTTTGTCATTTCCACTTCATCCGGCACGCGGAGCCTTGTGGGGATCAACCCCACCATCGCTCCGTGCGGCACCAGTTGAAGGTTTCATCCCCGGCACAGAGCGTGTTCCTGGGGGGGTGGTTCTGATCTGAAAGGACACGGGGGGGGGGAGCGCGGCCAGGCCCGACCCCTGG
>NW_009647735.1:5900813-5904248 GCF_000708025.1 Charadrius vociferus | reverse complement strand
GAGAGGAGAGGAGAGGAGAGGAGAGGAAGGACAGCTTGCGGGAGCGAGCCGGCAGCTCTCCCCACCTGGGCTCTTTAAGGGCTCTGGCAAGGAGCTCCCTGCTGTTTCCAAATGGCTTTTCTCTTCTCCTTTTACAGGAGCCGAGCCGCCAGGCAGGCATGTGTAAAGCAGACATGGCTATTTTCAGAGCGAGAGCCGGTGGGGGAGCCGGCTCCCACCCCACGGACAGCCGGGGCTCTCACACACGAATGCCCTCGCGTGTCCGCAGGCGTGCAGAGGGCTGGAAAAAACGCACAGCAAATCCCGCGTTTCACACGGCCCCGTGTTCAAAGTGCGTTGTGTGGACACTGGGATTAAGAAAATAATGAAGGCTGGGATTAGGAACATAATGAAGCTGGGATGCTCTCCGGGAGCGGGCAGGCATTTGTGCGAACAGGAGAAAGGACAGCCACGCGTGGTGGCAGGACTTGGGCTGGCGCCTTGGGCATGGCCGGGTGGGGGGACATTCCTGGATGCTGGTGCCTGCGGCGTGCCACCCTTGTGCAGGGAAAACAGTGTTTTCACCTTCCTTCTGCCTTTCCCTCCTATTCCAGCTCCCGACAGTGAGGTCTGTGACACACAACATGAGTAACGTGAGACCCATCTAAACGCCCTTCACTTTCCTAAGTAGTCATAAAGATGCCAGCACAGTCCCCCTCTGTTTGGCACTTTGGGTTTTACCCTGATGGGCGCTTCCATGGCAGCTTCACATTGAGTTGGAGGACGCTTCACATTGAGTTGGAGGACACTTCACCGGTCTGGACCGCAGTTCCACAGCCCAGGGGTTGCTCTGCTCCCGGGAGGCTGGCCACCTGCTGCCCACTCCGCTGGCCCAGGATCGGGCCACCGCACATGGGAACGCCTGGGTGGGATGTCCCCAGCGCCCGGCCAGTCCCTCCTGGCTCGCTGCGGCTCTGGGTTCTCTGGTGGCTCTGGGACGGCGGTGTCAGAGGGTGTCCGTGCAGCCCAAGCCGTGTTTGCAGGCAGAGGCGCAGGCGCTGAGCCGGCAGGCGCAGGGAGTGGCGGAGGCAGCGGGGGCAGGATCGCTCGCTGATGCTATCTGTGACACAGATCGCTTTTGTAGTCTGCTGTTTACAGCGCTGAGCTGCGGACAGGTAGGGTTAGGCTGGAGGGGTGACTCACAGCGTGAACCAGAAAACAGCCCTCTGCCTCTCCATGCCTGGGTTAGAGAATGGGATAATAACCGGTGTGAGAAGCGCTGTGAGGCTTCATCCCTCCGTTCCCCTGACGGCTGTCGGGGCGCCCGGACGCAGGACTGGAATTCTTGCCTGCTTAAACAATTGCTCTTAAATATTTCATCATGAAACAGGGGAAGATGAAATTAAAAATACGATGAGTCGTAGCCCAGGCATGGCTCAGCCGAGGGCTTGGTGACCTGCCAGACTCCTGGGGGATGCTTTTAATTTGGATAAATGGAAGTTGCATAAATGGTATAAATTACACATTGCTCTTGCTGCTAATACAGAGGTGTGGGTGCTGTTGGCAGCGCCGCCCAATGCGCCGTTGCCGGCTGAGTGCCCAGCCAGGCTGCGTGCCGGGGCCGGCGCATCCATCGCCCCTGCGCAGCTCCCACCCCGGGTGTCTGCACCCGGCTGTGGGCAGGCTCCTTCGCTTGGACGCCACTCCCTTTGCCCTCTACCCTGCTAGGGTTTTTGGTTTTTTTTTTTTTGGAGCGGCTGTTTTCCAAAAACAGCTCGAAAATATGTAACTATCATACCAGAGCTGAGCGGTCACACGTAGGTCTCCCATCCCTGCCGGTCAGGCCAGTCCCTATGAGCTCATGGTGTTTGTGGTTTCCCAAAGCAGCTGTTCAGCACTGGAAGGAAAAACGCTGAGCAGCTGCAGAGACTGGGATTGCTTCTGTGTGGGAGCTGCCGTCGGGGGAGACGCGGCCTCCAAGGTCTCAGGCGGTTTTATTCCCAGCTCTGCTGCTGATAAGCCCGATAGCCTTAACGCTTCCAGCCTGGTAAAATGGGGAAAACTGTGGTGCGTGGGGTTTGGGGGGGGTTCCTGCTTTGGGCTGGCATGGGGCTGGGCGAGCGATGGACATAGGGTCCCCACCGATGGCGTGGGAACCTCCTTGTGAGCCGGCCTGGCTGCCGAGGGATGAACACCGAAAGCCTTTTAAAAATTACCTAAGACTTCCCAGTCTGCCTAAACCAGGGAAAATTGGCAGACCTCAAACACTCCCTGCCTTGTCTCATCTCTCCCAGCCAGCCAGCATGTGCCAAGGCCGGACTGAGTAATCTGGCAGGCAGCATGGGCTCGGGCGAGACAGCGCGTGTGCATCACCGTGCCGGCGGCTGCCTGCGCTCAACACCACGACTCGTGGCGGAAAGGCACACAGGGCTGATGCTGGGAGCCACTGCGTGTGCTGGGCAGAGCAGGGACCCCCATGGCCATCAATGTGGGGAGCAGCCCAGCCAGCCTTGTGTTCCCACCACCACGCTGGTGACCGAGGTGTGGAGCTCAGCTGGCCTCCCCGAGCCTGGACCGCAGATGGGACAGACAGGAGGAGATGTGGGGTTGGGTGGCGGGCTCAGTGATGGGAGGTCTGGCTCTGTTAGCAAATCCATATATGCCATCACCTTGAAGGTAGGTCCTTGAAGGTGATAGGAAAAGCAGCACGTTGCTCAGCCAAGGCACTCTTCACTACCTCCTACCCGGGTGCAGGAGCATCCAGGATGTGGGAGCCACATCTCCCCCGTAGCATCCTACCCAAATCTTGAGGCCACCCCTGCACACACACACCAGCCGCCTGCCGGACCTGAAGGGGTGTCCCTGCCATGGCTGAGCTTGCGAGATACCAAAATGCTCCCTGCCTCAGCAACACCCTTCCTCCCACATGATGCCCCATGGAGCGCAGGGCCACGGGATGATGGGTGCCCTGAGCCAGCCCCACGCACCCTTCCCCGGGGTTGGAGCTGGGCTCAGCCCCCCCAGCCGGGGTGGCAGCGGGTGCAAGCAGCGCACTGGCACGTGGCTGGTAAAAGCCACAGGCCTGGCGGTGGGCAGGGCTGGCACCCGCACTGGCACCCTCTCCTGCCCCATGGTGGGACCCCACTGTCCATGAGGCTTCCTGACACCTCTCCCCTGCTCCCCCCCTCCATGTTGCAGCACCTTGGGGTGATTGTAGCTGCAAATTGGACCAGGACTTGGTGGAGGGGTCTTAGGGAGGACCCCGGAGCCTTGGAGGCACACAGGGTGTAGTATGGGGGCTGGAAGGGCTATGGCTGGAGGATTGGGGTGTCCCGGGGGGGTGTCCTGGGATGGTAGGGGGGTCCTGAAGTTTGAATTCTGGCCGTGTTTGGGGGGTCCTGAGGCATGGGTTCCCGGCAGAGATGGGGAAGCCTGGGGTAGAGCATCCTGGGCAAA
>NW_009647735.1:5898006-5899895 GCF_000708025.1 Charadrius vociferus | reverse complement strand
AAGCACCCCCCGGCGGGCGCGTGTCTGCTCCTGCCGGCTGCCCGTCCCCCTCCTCCTTGGGGACACCACTTCTCCCAGCCTGCGGGGGTCTTCTGCTCGGCCACCCCTCCCCAGCGGCGCCGCGGTCCTGCCGGGGGGCTGCTGCCTTCTCTCCCGCCTGCTGGAGCCCCGTTCCGGGCAGGACTCAGCTCTCCCAGCCTGTTGCATCTCAGCTGCTAAATAGGTTCTTCACACAGTTGCTTTCTGCAGTCGGAGTTTCCGCTGCCTTTGGGTTTTGCCATCATCTGGCTGAGGTTGGGAGCACAGATGCCGATCCCTGCTGGGGCGCTTGAGGGTGACTAGGAAGAGGGGTCCTGCCCCCCAGGAAAGGTCCCCAGGCCTGGGATGGGTGGGGGTTATGGGACGCGGAGGAGAGGAGCTGGGTGCAGGAGCGTGGGATTTGGGAAGCCACCGGACCCTGCTGGGGAGAGGAGGGCGAGGGGGTGGGCGTTACACAAGCCGCAGAGGTGTCGATCTCTCACTCCTTGGGAATGCTGCGCTGCCTCCCGGGGCTGCCGTCACCCTGGCAAGAGCGCGCAGGGGGTGCAGCAGGCGGCACGGCAGAGCCACCGTCTCGGTGGGGCTCCTTCCCCGAGGACACGCCGGCAGCCACGCTTTGGGGCGCGTCATACCCACAGGGCTGCAAAAATACCGCGGCCTTCACCGCGCTTCCTCCGTCACCGGAAACAAGCAGGGTGCCGGGGGCATCCTCGTCACCACGATTCATCCTCAGAGGCGGCCGGGGAGCCTCAGCTCGGTGCCACCAGCCATTGGGAGGGCTGCGGGTCCACCTCAGCCCACTCTGGCCCACAAAGGTGTCGCAGCTCTCACCGCACCGACCACGGCCGTCTGAGACGGTTATGACGGTGCTTGGCCGCTTGCTGGAGATGAAGCCCAGCCTGCTGGGGAGGTCTGGCAGAGCACCGGGACCCAGCTGGCATCTCCCTTGAAGCCCTTTGGATGAAACCATTTTCCCGGTAGAGTTTGCAATGAGCCACGAGCGCTGGCCTGATCTGACAAGAGGATTTATTCAAAAAACCCTCATTCCATTTGGGTCTGAAACAGAGCAACTTCTGCTGTCCTAATGAATGCTCATAAATAATTACATCCGGTTGGTCCCAGAGCCAGCTGGTCCCCGGGCGGGAGCCAAGCCTGGTGGATGGGTCCTCCTCCGCTGATCGTCTCCATCACACACCCACCTCGTGGCTGGGGTCCTGCTGCCGTGCAGTGGGCAGCAGCGTGGGAGAAACCCACCTCCCTGCCCTGCACGTGAGGGTGCCCCCGTGGGGAGAGGGCTGCGGAAGCGCTGTCTTATCTGCTCATGTCACGCTCGGCTTCACCCTGCGCTCCCCTTCCTGCCGTCCCCACCAAGAAGGAAGCGTAGAAGACTTCTGCTCAAGAGGAGAGATCAAAGACAAGATCAGAAAGTTTCTCTTGCCTCCGCTTAGAGGAAGAGATGAGTTCTTTGTGCCAGTGGGGAAAACAGAGCCCGAGGGCGATTAACCCCTTCCTGTAGCTCTAGCTCCCTGCAGAGCTACAGTTTCCATACCCTGGATGCTGCACCTCTTGCAGCAGTTGGTGCACCCCTCGCTGGGGCAGTTGTTGTCCCCCTGCCCCACATGCTTCACTCTGAGTGCCGGAGCAGAGGGATGGCCGCCGGGCATCCCCGTGGTCCTGGTGTGACCCTGCTCTCATCCTGACATCCCAGGACCAGGGGCAGCCCGTCGCATGGCTGAAGAGTTGCCCAAATCAGTAGGGCTGCACCCGGCAGGGGCAGTGTCTGGCTGGCAGCGGGCAAGGGGGGGCTGGACCTGCTGGGAGCGGGGCCTGGGGGCAGCGGGGAGGCTGGT
>NW_009647735.1:5897547-5897932 GCF_000708025.1 Charadrius vociferus | reverse complement strand
GTCACCATCCCCCGCAAGCGGCGGCTGCGGAAAGGCTACGAGGTGGAGATGGAGCAGGAGGTGGGCCACTCGGTGCGCCGGCTGGCCACGCACCGCAACGCCTTCAAGCGCATGGCGGTCATCCAGGCCTTCCTGGGCTCCACCCCGCAGCTCACCCTCCAGCTCTACATCAGCATCCTGGAGAAGTACGTCCCTGCCGCCAGAGGTAAGGGTGCCTGGCACGTGGGATCCCCCGGGGACGTGCAGGTGGGACCCCACCAGGGCGCGGTGGTGGCTCTTTAGCCCCATGTGCCGCTGTGGCATCCGAACAAAACTCTGGGGGCTCGCTGGGGGCACGGCTGCCGCTGGACTCCCCTAAACACGGAGCACAACCCACAGAGGGCGT
>NW_009647735.1:5894860-5897499 GCF_000708025.1 Charadrius vociferus | reverse complement strand
CTTGGAGTGAGCCTGGGAGAAGCTGGCAGTGACGGATGCGCCAGGCTCCGCTCCCAGCCCCGGTGCTTGCGGACGTCTGCCCTACGGAGCCGTGCCGTCCCCCCGGGGCCCCGTCCCGTAAAGATGTCATGGCCCTGCCCCAGGCTGCTCCAGTCTGCATTAGTCACTGGGTTTTTCCAGCTAGCCACGGGCTCTGGCTTCCCCACGGTCTCTCCGTTGGATCTATTTCTGAGCTTTTCCCAACAGCCGGAGCTCCCAGCCCAGTGCTCCCAGGCTCCCTCGCCTGCTCCCGGGGTGTTTGTGCACTCAGGGGCTGGATGTGCCGGAGCGAGCTTTTAAATCCCGCTTGGGCATGCCGACCAGCCGGGTGCGCGGGAGTGCTCTTGCACCATTGTGATAGGTGAAGCAGCTGCCCTCGCCGACCCGCTCTCCCGGCCGTGCCGGGTGCCCAAACCTTGCCCTTTGCGCCCACAGCGGGCACACGGAAAGGGGGACACGGGAGATGCCCCACAGAAACCCCCTCCTTGGCCATGGCCCCCTGCGAGGGCGTTTTGGGGAGTAGGAGCCGTGGCGGCAGGAGGATGAGCCCCAGCGCTCCTCCGGCGGCAGATGCGGGAAGCAAAGCCCGGTTGACACATTTTGGGCCATTCCCTCGCGGCTCAGGTGTCTCAGTTCAGCCCCGCAGCTCACAGCCACCGCCGCCAGCATGGCACCACTGGGACCAGCTGCACCCTTCCCTTTTTCTGCGTGGCGGTTTTCCTGGCTGTGCTGAATGCGAGCGGCTGCCGGCGTTCCCTGTGAACGACCTTGGCTTTGGAGCCCCTGGAGGAGGGTGGCTCTTGAGATGCTCCCAGGGTGACTGGTGGGCTACGGTGGTGCCGCTCTTGGTCCAGGTGAGGGCAGAGGGATGCTCGCAGCACAGACCGTGCCCCACTCGCCCTTGAGCAGTATTTCTTCCATAGGGCAGGGGGGTTGGTGGCTGGTTCAGGCACAGGAATGGAGCCAGTTTGGCAAAGGCACCAGTATAGGTTAGGGGTGGACCTGCTGGGAAGTAGCTCTGAGGAGAAGGATTTGGGGGTCCTGGTAGATAGTAAATTGTCCATGAGCCAGCAATTAGACACGTGGAAACTTGAACTGGGTTTTGCTTCGGCTCCTAGCTACACGAAACGTTACACTGAGGTCTGTGAGAGCATTTCAGTTTTCCTTATTCGGGTATTACAAAGCTTAGTATATGAAAGATTTTTTTCCTATAAATATTCTAAAATGAAATTCTGTTTTCTCTGCATCCCAACTGGGGTGTGAGGGGGATTAAAGAATTAAAGATTAAAGAAATAAAGCATTCCACTACATTCAAGAAATAGTTCAAAATTATTTTCCAGTGTTAAAATGAAAATTAATTGTTAGTTTCTGAGCCAACTACCACATATCTAAATCAATTTAGGATTGAAATTAACATGTGACAGGACGAGGGGCAACAGGCACAACTTGGAACACAGGAAGTTCTGTTCAAATACACGGAAAAACTTCTTTAGGGTTGGGGTGCCCGAGCAGTGGCACAGGCTGCCCAGGGAGGGGGGGGAGTCCCCTTCGCTGGAGATTTTCCAAACCCACCTGGATGCAGTCCTGAGCGATGTGCTCTGGGCAGTCCTGCTTTAGCAGGGGAGTGGGGCTGGGTGGTCTCTAGAGGTCCCTTCCAACTCTGAAATCTGTGATTCTGTGAAAGGCTTCTGCCACGAGCTGTCCCAGCAGTGCTCACACCGAGCCTCCTGCTGCAAGCCCCGGGGCTTGGCACCCTGTGCTTCACACCCGGGATTGGGATGCCACGCTGGGCACCCCGTGAGGCAGCGAGGCCGGGCACACAGCCCAGTCCCCAATGCTGCCTGACTCCCCTGACCTCTCCCTCTGCAGCCGTCCTCATGGGCATCTGCCTGGTGTCGGTGACCTACGGAGCACTCGTCTGCAACATCCTGGCCATCCAGGTCAAGTACGATGACTACAAAGTCCAGCTGCGGCCGCTGGCCTTCCTCTGCATCGTGCTGTGGCGCAGCCTGGAGATCTCCACCCGCGTGGCCGTCCTCGTGCTCTTCAGCACCGTCTTCAAGCACTGGATCATCCCCATCGCCCTGGCCAACCTGCTGGTGGTCTTCTTCTTGCCCTGGGTGCAGTTCTGGCGGAGCGGTACCCACCTGCCTGACAACATCGAGAAGAACTTCAGCCGGGTGGGCACGGTGGTGGTGCTCTGCGCCTTCACCCTCCTCTACGCCGGCATCAACATGTTCTGCTGGTCAGCCGTGCAGCTCAAGCTGGCCGACCGGGACCTCATCGACAAGTCGCAGAACTGGGGCCGCCTGGCCATCTACTACGTGGCCCGGCTGGCGGAGAACACAGCCCTCGTCATCCTCTGGTACTTCTTCAAGACGGACGTCTACGAGAACATCTGCACCCCACTGCTGGTGGTGCAGCTGCTCCTCGGCTACTGCCTGGGCATCTACTTCATGCTCCTCTTCTTCCAGTACCTGCACCCCTGCCGCCAGCTCTTCCGGCACAACGTCGCCGACTTCTTGCACTGCGTCTGCTGCCGACGGCACCCACCGGGGACCCCTCTGTGCCTCCAGCCACCCTACGAGCCCGGCGTGAGG
>NW_009647735.1:5893460-5893697 GCF_000708025.1 Charadrius vociferus | reverse complement strand
TGTGGGGGAGCCCCGCGATGGAGCCGATTAGATGCAGGAACATGGTGGGACGGGGAGGTGGGGGGACACCGGCCTCATCATCCTGCGCCTCCGCCACCATGGCCCTGGCCGCAGGCCAGGAGCAATCCAGCACACCAAGCAAGAAGGAGCAATCCTGCCCAACCTGTTCCTCCAGGCACCGGCTGCCGTTCCCAGCAGGAGCGGGGGGGGGCGCAGCGCCCCGGGAACACAAAAACC
>NW_009647735.1:5884397-5893414 GCF_000708025.1 Charadrius vociferus | reverse complement strand
AGCCGTGGGGATGCTGATGGCACCCGGGGGTCCTCATCCCAAACCAGGAGTGTGACACACACACACCCCCACCCCCCTACAGGAAACCAGTTTTGGGGTCAGGTCAGTTTGGAGGGTGCGGGGTGCCAGGCTGAGGGTGCTCAGCCCCCCTGGGGTGCCCACGGAGGTGCAGCATTGCTGGTGCTCAGTCTTAATTCACCTGATGAATTAAGATGGAGGTGGAATTAAGATCCGGTGGATGCCCGGGCCGGATCCTGGCACCGGCACAGTGCCGTGCCCCCGCGGCGCTTCTCCTCCGCCGGTGCTTTTCTTCTAAAACAGGGGCAGCGAGGGCTGGCGAGGGAGGTGGGGAGCGGTGCATCTGCTGAGCCGGGCACAGGATGGATCCTCCGCCACCTCCTCCCACCAAGAAATTTCTACCTTAAAAAAAAAAAAAAAAAAGCCCAATTTACTAAGACTGCTGAGAAAAGTGCTCGTTGAAGTAGGTCATTAATGCTCTGTGTGAAGATGACTACCTGAATTTGAATTCAAAACAAAAAAATCAAGGCTTTTCACAAGGGCTGGGATAGGAGGTTGCTTACCAGCTGGCTCCCATACCAGTGAGTTTCCACACCTAACACAGCTGGAATGTGGCCTTAAAGAAAATCTGCATTATAAACTGCCTCTGAACTGATTCACCTGGTTGTGAAACGAATTTAAATGACTTCTGAAAGCTGGTGAGGCAGCAGTTCATTTGGATTGCAAAGCAATATAGAAAAGGTAAGTGTCTTCCCAGGCTAACAATCTACATATTAAAGACATAAAAAGAACTTCTTGGAGTCATAAAGACCAGTGCCAAAACAAATTCAGGAAGACCTGTGGCAAGTGAAATGGTGAATCTGGGCAGCAGTGTCAGTGTTTATAGGTTATTTATCTTACATAGTCTTAAAATGTTGTTGTATGTTATAAAATGCGGGGGGTTATGGGAGGCACGGCTCTGGGGGGAATCAGGGGGGAAACGGGGGCTGATGGGCTGTCCTGGGGCTGGGCTGCGGGGAGGGAGGAGCAGCCCCTCTGCTCAGCCAACCTCCGGAGGGGTTCAGAGAAATTAAGTCTTAAGGAAAACACGACTGAAAGGAAAGGGGACGGGGGTCCTGCTGCAAAACTTAAAAATGCCGCTGCTTTGGCCGGGAGTCTCCCACTGCTTCTTCTCCCCCCGTGGGAGCAGGAGGCTCCCGTGAGACCCCACGCCAGGCTGAGGAGTCTGCACCATAGGGACGACGTACCGGTGCTGTGCCGCAGCATCGCAGGTGTAACGGGGCTTGCCGGGCCGGCACCGTGCCAGCTGCTCGGCGCTGCGTGAGGAGATGCAAGCGCGTGGGAAAGTGGGGGCTTGCAGAAGGTTGGTTTATTTTGATTTTTTTTTTTTTTAATTTACTTTAAAAAAAACAGCCAGCCAACCAACCAACCAAAAATCAACACCAAATGTAAAGCAGGGCGGTTTTCAGAGCTCTGCAAAAAAATCGATGGCGGTGAGAGGAGCCGGTGTGGGGGTGCAGCAGGCTCAGGCGGGGGACGGCAGTGCGGTGGGGCTGGGTGAGCCGTCTCCCTGCGAAATTTCCTCCCCCTGGAGCCTTCCCTGCGGCCGCCCCGCTCAGCCCCGACCACCCTGCGGCTCTGCCCTCCCGCCGTGCAGGCGTTGCCTGCGTCTGCCTTTCCTCCTTCCTCGTGCGTGGATGATGCACGGGGACGTGGGTGACAAGACAGTTATTTTGCAAGTCTCCCACGCCTCTCCCCACCTTTGGCCCTGGGTCCCAGCCCCGTGCGTGCGGCCACAGCTCATAAGGAAGCAGGAGGGGACGTGCTGCCCTGACGCCCTCCGGCTGCACCCACACCTGAGTGCTGTGGGGTCGGGGGGGTCCCGGGGCAGGGTACCTCATGAGGCCATGGCTTTCCCCAGCAGGCAGCCTGGCTGGGCATCAACATCTTCCTCTTCACCTACTACTTTCTGTTCTTTGACCGGGATGAGCGATATTTCTACACCAGGGCCATCCTCGGGGTAAGGCGCTCCCCCACGGCACTCTGCCTGCCCGGGCACGCGTGCCCCTCAGAGCCCTCCTTCAGTGGGCTGGGGGGCTGCAGCCCCCACATCCCTTCCTTGTCCTGCCCTCTTCCAGCCTGCCATCGCTCCATCCCAGTCCCCAGCCCGGCATTGCTCCATGCTGGTCCCCGTCTTGGTCCCTGTCCTGTCCCGGCACAGCATCGCCTCCTCCCAGTCCCCCTCCCCTCCTGGTTCAGCATCACCCCCTCCCAGTCCCCACCCCAGCATCGCTCCCTCTGAGTACCTAATCCAGCATCCCACAGCCCCAGCCCAGCATCGCTTGGCCCCATCCTGTCCCAGTACCGTACCATGCTGGGCAGAGCCAGGGGGGACAGCGTGGCCGCAGGCAGATGTGCCCAGCTGTGGCATGAGACAGCAGGGCTCAACCCCCATCCTCTCCCCAGTCCGCCTTGGCGTGGGCCCGGGCATCGGCCAAGTGCCTCAACTTCAACAGCATGCTGATCCTGCTGCCCGTCTGCCGCAACCTCCTCTCCTTCCTCCGTGGGACCTGCTCGGTGAGTGCCCTGTGGTGGCACGGCCAGCGTGCCCATCCCCATCCCCATCCCCATTCCCGCCCTGACGCCGTCACCTCTCCCCACAGTGCTGCAGGCGGACGCTGCGGAAGCAGCTGGACCACAACCTCACCTTTCACAAGCTGGTGGCCTACACACTGGCCCTGCTCACAGGTACCGCCCCGCGCTGGGCTGGGGCACGGTGGGGACGGGGAGATGGCCAGGCGGGTGACTGCGTCTCCCCCGCCCAGCCGTGCACACCATCGCCCACCTCTTCAACCTGGAGCGCTACAACCACAGCCAGCAAGCCACCGACGGCAGCCTCCCCGCCGTCCTCTCCAAGATGCACCTGCAGGGCAGCAACAAGTGGCTCAACCCCATCCACTCCAACCAGACGGTGAGTGCCAGCCCTGGCATCCAGCCCTCCACCACCGCCTGTCCCCTGCCCCCCCCCTAACCAATCCTGCTGCCCCTGCAGACCGTTGAGTACGTGGCCTTCACCACCATCCCGGGGCTGACAGGGGTCATCATCACGCTGGCGCTCATCCTCATGGTCACGTCCTCCACCGAGTTCATCCGCAGGAACTACTTTGAGGTCTTCTGGTACACGCACCACCTCTTCCTCATCTACTTTGCCGGTCTCGTCATCCATGGCATCGCGTAAGGCTCCTCACCGCTCCCCGAAGGCAGGACAGCGAGGGGCAATGGCCGCAGATGCCTGATGGGACAGCCCTGCCTGTCCCAGGGGAGCGGTGCAGCCCCGGAGGAGGTTCACTGGGGCTGTGGGCTCTCCATTCCCGGGGCTGGTTAGCCCGGCTGGCCCCATGCAGTACAGCTCAGCCCCGGCCAGGGGTGCAGGAGATGGCCCTCAGGTTCACCTGTCGCCTCCCCACAGTGGTCTGGTGCGTGGGCAGACGGAGGAGAGCATGGAGGAGGTGCACCCCCACCGCTGCGCCCAGTATCTCACAAAAAAGGATGAAGATTGCAGCCACGACTGCTGCAAAGCCCCCGAGTTCGGGAGCATCCCCGCCGAGGTAGGGCAGCAGCGGGACAGCTGCGGGGGGTTTTTTCCCTCGCCCTTGGGATGCTCCAGCCCTGGCTCCCCCCCAACCCTCTGCCCTCCTCCATCCCTGCAGTCCTGGAAGTGGGTTCTGGCCCCTCTCCTCCTCTACATCTTCGAACGGATCCTTCGGGTCTGGCGTGCACGGCAGAAGGTGGTCGTCACCAAGGTGGGTGGTGTGGGAGCCCACGCCTACCGCCCACACCTTTTCTTGCAGCCATCAGTGCCATAGCTCCTTGCCGGGGTGGCCGTGGGGAGGTGGGCAGGGGCCACGGCCAAAGCTCCTTGCCCAAGGACAGGAGCCAGGCTGGGCGCTGAGCCCCGTCCCTGCACCACAGGTGGTCATGCACCCTGCCCGTGTGCTGGAGCTGCAGATGCAGAAGAAGGGCTTCCGCATGGAGGTGGGACAGTACATCTTCGTCAACTGCCCTGCCATCTCCCTGCTGGAGTGGCATCCCTTCACCCTCACCTCAGCACCCGAGGAGGACTTCTTCTCCATCCACATCCGGGCGGCCGGCGACTGGACGGAGCGTCTCATCGACACCTTCCAGCAGCAGAATGCGGAGATGCCCAGGTAGGCTGGGGAGTGCCCGAACAGGCCATCCTGGAGATTTGGGGAGGCTGTACCTCTTACCCAGGCCCTCCCTTGGCCAGGATCGAGGTGGATGGCCCCTTCGGCACAGCCAGCGAAGACGTGTTCCAGTATGAGGTGGCCATGCTGGTGGGAGCAGGCATCGGCGTCACCCCCTTCGCCTCCATCCTGAAGTCCATCTGGTACAAGTTCCAGCAGGCTGACCAGACCCTCAAGACCAAGAAGGTACGGGGTGCCCTGTGGGACCAGCCATGGGTTTCTCCATACTGGGCTTCCCAGTCCTTGACCTATCGCATCTTTCCACACCTCCTGCTGTGCTCCACCTTGAGCAACCCCTCTCCCCCTGCATCCCAGATCTACTTCTACTGGCTCTGCCGGGACACGGGAGCCTTCGCCTGGTTCAATGACCTGCTTGCCTCGCTGGAGCAGAAGATGGCCGAGTCGGGCAAGGCAGACTTTCTCACCTACCGGCTCTTCCTCACCGGCTGGAACACCAGCATTGTGAGTTGGCCACAGGCAGGCGTGACTGCAAAGGGGGACACAGGGTGGCCAAGTTGTGCAGGAGAAGCAGGGCGAGCCTGCAGGCAGAAAGTCAAGGAGGGCTTCTTGGTGGGCAGCAGTGGTGGGTGCTCCTCTGTGGTGAGGGACAGGAGGTGGGCTCGCAGGCGCTGGCCAGGTTCCTCATCGTCCCTGCTCTGCCCAGGCGAACAACGTGGCGCTCCACTTCGACACCACGACGGACACGGTGACGGGGCTCAGGCACAAAACCATCTTTGGGCGGCCCATGTGGAACAGCGAGTTTGCGGCGGTGGCTGCAGCCCACCCCAGGTGAGAGCCGGGCAGGGGGTTGAGGGTGCTGGAGCCACCAGACACCCCATCCTCCCCAGCACTGGGCTGGGTAGCGCTGGCTTTAGGAGGGGCGTGCTCATCCCCCGCAGGTTGCGGGAGCCCCAGAAGTTCTTAAATCACTTTATCTGTGAGCCGCCCGCCCGGCGCTGACAGCCCCACACTGTGTGCAGGTCGGTGGTCGGCGTGTTCCTGTGCGGGCCGGGGTCCTTGGCAAAGAGCCTGCAGAAGTCCTGCCACCAGCACTCCAGCCTGGACCCCA
This sequence comes from Charadrius vociferus, assembly GCF_000708025.1. Lineage (NCBI taxonomy): Eukaryota > Metazoa > Chordata > Aves > Charadriiformes > Charadriidae > Charadrius > Charadrius vociferus. The sequence continues at coordinate 5,888,062 of NW_009647735.1, read as the reverse complement.
GGAAGGTCAAATTCTACTTCAACAAGGAGAACTTCTAAGCGGCAGCCAGGCTGGGAACCCCAGAGGGCAGGGGACCCTGCCAGTCTCACCTCACCCCCCATGCCAGAGCATGGCCAGCATCTGCTGAGGAGTGTGCGCACCGAAGCCAGGCAAGACACTGCAAGGTACTCCTTCTCCACGAGAAACTCCAGGTTCAAAGACTTCTTGACCCGGTCTACAAGGGGTCCTCACGGGGGGAGCGGACCTGCAGCTCCACATGTCCATCCCCCTGTCGAGAAACTAGAGGCGGGTGCTGCGATGACACTGCTGGAGCAGCGGGAAGCAGTGGGAGCGTCCAGCGGGCTGGGCAGGACCACGGGACGGGACACAAGCACGCCGAGCAGGCACCAGGGGCTAAACGTGTCCCTCCAGGTTTAAACACTCCTTTGCATAAAAGGGTAAATTAAACTTGCTTTCCTTTGCAATAAAAGCCACAGCGGTGACTCAGTCCGTGCCGGCGTGAAGGGAGCCCACTCTTTTCCCCCTCGTAGGGCTGTAATAGAAAAGCTGGTTGATTACACACCTCCTGGGGCACAGGGTAAGGTGTCCCCCCCCCTCCACAGGGGCTCGCTGCCACCACCCAGAGCCAGCCTGCACCACCCACCAGGCACTAACCAGCACACAGGCCGACTTCAAACGTGGCTCACACAAAACCAACACATTCTGCTAAAGCACATGCAGAAAAGGGGGGGGGGAAAATAGCACCCTCGCCGAGCAGGCTGGTGTGGTAAGCGATACAGCAATCGGATACGGAGCCCTCCCCGCCTGGTCGGCAGGGACAGAAAGCCGAGCTCCCCATCCTTGCCCTTCCCTCACAGCACTGCGAACAGCCCGGCACGTAAAAGCCCGCAAATAGATCTTGCTCCAGTGCTGGGGAGATGGGAGGAAGGCGAGTAGTGTGGACTAGCACGGAGGCAAGACTGCTCCCAGAAACCCCCCAGCCCCGCTCCAGCCTCCACGAGAGACCAAACAAGGCAGCCGGAGACACGGCTTTACTCAAATCCTCCTCCCACTTTATTTCAAACATCATAAAATATACACACAGAAAAAAAAAAGGATGAATGGGAGGGGAAAACGTTACGGGGCGGAGGGGTGGGAAGGAGAAACCTCTCCCAAAACGCAGCATCAACTCAGACAGCAACGGGACCAGCTGCCATGGAGCGTCTCCTCCGCCCAGGCGGACGGCATCTCCACCATGCGCCTGCCAGGCCTGCGAGAAGGAAGGGGAAGAGAGTGAGCCCTGACATGGGGAGGAAAAGCGGGGTAGAGCCCCATCCTGAGCAGCTCTCGGATTTACTGGAGGGGAGCAGGCAAGGCCAGGGCTGGGTTAAGGACATCACCTGTCAGGGTGCCCCTGTGGACTTCTGGATTTGCTCCTTTAGGATAAGGATGCTCTGCCGTTGCTCTGGGGGCAGCATGGCGATCTGGTCTGCCGTCAGCTGCAGAACCTGCATGATCAGGGCTGCCTGTGGGGAGAAGGCAGAATCAGAGACGTGTCCTGCCAGAGCAGCCACGGGTTACCAGAGCCAGGAAGGGGCTGTCCCCACCACAGTAAGGCACGTAGGAAGTGCTGCTCCTGCTGTCTCACCCTTTCCCTTTTGTCTACTCACCTTCTCATGATCCTGGGGGGTGACCTGGCTCTGTCCAGGGCTAAAGCCTCCGGGCTGACCAGCTCCTTGGCCCTGCCCCGGGAAGGCCTCCTCCCTGCATGCCTGCCCCTGCCATGTTAGGAACCTGCAGGGAGGAGAGAAGGGGTAAGGACCAAGGGGTCTCTGGACTCCGCCATACAAAACCAGGAACGTAAAGCAGATGATCAGATGGATGCCCTCACAGACAGCCTGAAGATGCCCGAGCACGAAGACAGACAGGCTACCGAGCATTTTATGTGCTCTCCTCTCCCTCCACCTTCTGCACTCCTTCCTGCGCATCAGGAAGAGGTGGAGAGAGGCCCGAGCCTCGTCTCGTCCCCAGCAGATGGGCAGTGCCTGGGGAGATGGGACAGCTGCCCCAAACCCCTCAGAGAGCCACTGACCCAGGCCTCGTGCTTTTAGGAGGCGCTGCTCTGTGGGACACCCTCCCCTCTCTAGCTGCTGCAGGACACGATCGCATCCCCCACCCTGCCCCAATCTACGAGACACCATCGGTGCCCAACCAGCTGAGCAGAGGTGGTGCGTGTACCTGGCGGGGCCCCTGCGGGCCACTGGCTCCCATATTAAGTGGCCCAGGACCCTGTATCCCACCAGGCATGGGGCCACGCGGGTTGGGACCAGGCCCTCGAGGCTCCAGGCCCCGGGGCTCCATAACCCTGGCCTCCATGGCCCTGGCTTCCAGCACTCGCGGCTCCAGGACCCGCGGCTCCAGGCCTCGCGCCTCCAGGGCTCGCGCCTCCATCACCCGGGGCTCCAGCCCTCGCGGCTCCAATCCTCGTGGCTCCAGCCCTCGGGGATCTCTTCCGACTGCAGGGGAAAGACAAGGCAAGGTGTTGAAGGGAGCAGTGCCGCGGGGAGTGTGGGAGCAAGCCCACTGCCTCCTTCGCCTGGCGGCTAGCAAACGCCCAGAAGAGCCGGGGGCCGAAGGGACATCCCTGGAGGAAGTCCCTCGCCCTGCGGGACCGTCCCTCCTTGCCCTGGGGTCAGTTGTTTCTCTGCCCAAACCCCCTTCCTACGCCTCATGTCGGGGCAGTGGGCTCCACTCTGACTTCTTGTCTGTACGCTTTAAGCCACCCACTATTTCATGCCCCCTCTCTCACCTCGAGCATCCATCAAGGGCCCCCGCGGCTCTCCCATCAGTGGTCGGGGTTCTCCCATGGGTCCCCCCCTCATCTCATGGGGGGGGCCACGGCTGTCATGACCAGGCATATGGTGCATAGGGGCTCCCTGGTGGGGCGGCCCAAGGTAACCTCTGACGCAGAGAGACGAGGAGAGCAAAGCAGGAGGAGGAGAAAAAGCGAGAGAGTGTGAATCAGACGCTGGCTTGGCACGGTCTGGGCAGAGCGCTGGGATTTCCCCCGAAGCCGGCCGCAGGGGAGGAGGACGAGGCTGGCACAGGGACGGGTGCTGTCGGCCCCATGCCACAGGGCTGCTGCCATCACACCGGGGATGCCCCATCCCCGGGGAAACGGGCCAGCCCCCGCGGTCGGCAGCACAAGGGCCTCCAACCAGGCAGCGGTGACTCCCGGAAGGCTGGTGCCATCCCTGTCCTCAGCGAGAGGTCACCCTTGGGCCGGGGACAGTGCCAAGGGCTCCTCTCCTCTCCTTCCCTCTCCCCTCACCTGGGCTCCACTTCTCCAGTGACTGAGAGCAGGGTCCCTCCGCGAGGGTCATTCGGGGCATCTCCCAAAAGGCCTCGGGGTGGCGGGCCACTAGCAGGTAGAGGTCCACGCTGCATAGGGGCCCTCGGGTCTGGCATGGGCACTGCCAGGGAGACACACAAGAGCTCGTGAGGATCTGCATGACCATTGCTGTGCTGAGACTGTCCCCCAGTGCTCTCGGGGCTGGGGTGCGGGGCGGCCTCACTGCTCCCCGGCGCGCAGGCGGGTGAGCCGTGCTGACCGCCGGGGAGAGCAGCCCCTCGGACAAGGCCGGAGCGGGCTGGAGCCCCTTCCCTGGCTGCTGATTTTATCCCTC